>NC_056593.1:20419867-20429632 GCF_018340385.1 Cyprinus carpio | reverse complement strand
GTTGAATATGTTAAACAAATGTTTTTATTTATCTCTCTCTCTCTGTTGTCTCTTTCTCTTTCTCTTAGAGTTGAAGCTCACAGCCATTCTGTATCCATGCAGCAACTGATGGAAAAGGGGTTCGCTGGAAAGAGTTGTCGCAAACAATGCTATATATATTATATATATATATATATCTATATATATATATTATTATTAGACACCTACCGTTCAAAAGTTTTGGAATCAGTAACGATGTAATGTTTTAAAGAAGTCTCTTCTGCTCATCAAGGCTGCATTATTTGATCAAAAAGACAGAAAAAAAAAAACATATATATATATAAATATATACTATCCTTCAAATATCATTTATTATATATATACACTACCGCTCAAAAGTGTCACATGATCCTTCAGAAATTCATGATAATCTGCTGATTTATGATTAGAATTATAAACAGTGGTGCTGACCACATTTTATGAAGCTGCGAACTTTTTTTTCAAGGGATTCTTTGATGAATAAAACGTTAAAAGAACGATTTTATTCAAAATATGAATCTTTTCTAACAATATAAATCTTTGCTATCACTGTCTTAACAATGTAACACATCCCTGCTGATAAAAAGGTGTAATTTCTTTCAAAAAAGGAAAATCGAAATTTACGGACCCCAAACATTTGAACTGTAGTGGATTTGTTAGAAAAGATTCTATTTTAAATAAATTGCCTTCTTTTTAACTTTTTATCATCCCAGAAGCAGTGAACCAACAAAAAGCACCACAGCTTCCAAAAAAATATGTGGCTGTGGCCAACAGTGATAATTCTAATAATAAATCAGCAGCCGAAAAGAAGAAAAGTCGAGCGAAGAGAGAGGACAGCAGGGTTGTAGTGTTGTTGCCTCGTTTTCTCATTAGACTAATGGCGTGATTAATCGTTCTAGGGAAACCCTTGCTTTAATCACTGTTGTTCTTACGTGGGACTTGTGGGCGTTGGTTGGGTGTTTGTCTATCGCGGGGACGACAGTTTCGGTCGTTAAAATAGAGAGGCGTGGACAATAGCCAGGAAGCGGTTTACAAAAAAAAGTACTTAATTTACAAGAGCTGTTTGGTAAAGCCGGTCAGAAGAAACAGTTTGCTCGTTTCTCTTAGAGTACTGCGTGATTATCGTTGCTAGGGAAACTTTGCTTTAATCACTGTGGGTCTTACGTGTGAATTGTGGCGTTTGGTTTTGCGTTTGCCTATCGCGGGACTGGACAGTTTCGCGTCTGTTACATAATAGAGAGGCGTGACAAGCTGACTTCATATCACAGGTAATCAGGCAAATATATAAGTGGTAGGTGGCACCGCGGCGGCAAGCGGGTCCGGCAAGCCCTCGTGTGGAAGCCTCCTCGTGTGAGACAAAGAGGTAAAGACCACGACTCTACCTGCCGGGACTCCACCGAGCAAGGACCACGACAGGGCACTTGAGTATGCTTTTCTCCCCTTCAATTTTGTACAGCTCTTCAGCAAATACTTATTTTGCTCACTTGTGTCACTAGTGTGCTTTCAGATCTCTACTATCACTACAACACTCGGAGAGCACGCTATGTACGTCGAAGGAGGAAGGGCCTGCCGACAAAATCTAAGGACTCGTCCCTCTGACCCTACTCCGTACGCTCTCTATTCCCCTTGGTCTCTGGAACTGCCAGTCCGCTGTTAACAAAAGCAGACTTCCTTTCTTCTATTGATACTAATTCTGGTCTCAGCACTCATGGCCACGGAATGAGACCTGGATCCAACCTGAGGGACACTGCCACTCCGCAGCCCTTTCTCCACATTGCACTTGTTCCCACACCCCTCGTACGGACTGGGAGGGGTGGAACGGTAATGGTCTCCGTTATCTCGAAAGATTGGAATTTGATATTCAAACAACCACTGACAGGTAACGGTTCATTTGAAATCACATGCTGTTACTGTTAAACCCACCCTGTTCAAATCCCACTTTGTGGTCCATTATCGTCCCCCAGGTCAATTGGGAAACTTCTTGGAGGAGTAGGACGTGATTGCTATCAAAATTATACTGAAGATGGTACTCCTCTGGTAATGCTTTGTGACTTCAAACATTCCACCTAGATAAACCCCAGGCTGCTGACGTCAACACTCTGCTCGCCTCATTGATTCTTCAAGCGAGGTCTCTATTACAGCCACTCAAAAAGCGGGGAAACAAAAATGGAACATATCTACATGCGCTGTTGCCCTCAGTGGACAACACTTTAGTTACTCCACTGCCAAACCTCCAGACCCACTTCCTCATGGCTGCTAATATAACACTTACTCATCGAAGCGGCACACTGCTCCAAATCGGGTCACCTTACGACTGAACATACGTCCCTCTTCTCTCATCTCGCATATCCTCTGTTGTTGGCATCCTCACTTACATTCACTCTCGCAGCTGTTCAGCTTCGGACACGAACAGTGCTACGGACCCTTTTTGTTCCACTCTGACCTCCAGCTTGGACAACTTTTGCCACCTGTCGTTCGTAGAGCAGCACGCACCACCCCATCTGCCCCATGGCTGTCCGATGTAACCCTGTGAACATCACTCCCTCTAAACTCAGGGATGCAGAGAGGAAATGCCCTTAAATCAAGAAACCTTCTTACCGACCTCCGTGTGTATCAGGTCTATCCTCTCCTCCATCTCTGCAAACGCTTTCTTCACTGCTAAAAACATGCATATTACCACGACAAGATTAACAACTGTTGTGACGCTCGGGACACTCTTCAAAACCCTCTCTTCTTCTTCTTACTCCGCCTCCACCTCCTCCTCAAATCGAGATCTTACAGCTGATGACTTTGCAGATTTCTTCACGGATAAGACAAGAACCATCAGGGACCAATTCTCCACACCGCAGAGACTGAGGATAACTTCACAACGACTAATGCTCACTCCGTTCCTCCTCCTTCTCTCCAACTCTCAGAGACAGGGACGTTTCCAAACTTATCCTGTCCAGTCATCCTACTACTTGCCCTCTGGATCCGATCCCCACTCACCTTCCTTCAAGCGATTTCTTCTTCAGTTCATACCTTCACTTACTCACATTATCAAACTCCTCCTTCACTCTGGAACATTTCCCTCAGCATTTAAGCAGGCTGGGGTAAGCCCACTGCTGAAGACAACCCTCTCTAAATCCAGCAATTCTAGAAAACTACCAGGACGGTATCCCTGCTTCCATTCATTGCAAAGACACTCGAACGAGCTGTGGTTCAACCAGCTCTCTATGTTTCTTGTACAGAACAACCTCCTGGACAGCAATCAATATGGCTTCAAAAGTGGCCCACTCAAACTGAGGACTGCCCTGCTCTCGGTTACTGTAAAGCCCTGTGCGACTGGCATTTCAAGAGCAGCTTTCAAAATCCATCAGTAATCATTTTGCTGGACCTGTCTGCTGCTTTTGACACTGTTAATCACCAGATTCTCCTGTCCACCCTCAGAAAGATGGGCATCTCTGGAACCGCAACTCCAGTGGCTTAACTCCCTACCTGTATGATAGATCCTTCATGGTGTCTGGGAGGGGTGAAGTTTTCTAAGTCCACAACAACTTGCTACTGGGGTTCCTCAAGGCTCAGTACTTGGACGATTCTCTTCTCCATATACATGACGTCATTAGGATCTGTCATTCAGAAGCATGGCTTTTCCTATCACTGCTACGCTGATGACACTCAACTCTACTTCTCACTTCCACAACCAGATGACCCGACGGTAGTTGCTCGCATTTCAGCCTGTCTGAGTGACATTTCTAGCTGGATGAATGACCATCACCTTAAGCTCAACCTTACTAAGACTGACCTGCTGGTGGTTCCAGCTAACCCTATCGTTTCATCACAAACTTCTCGTTTGACCACTACAGCTGGGTTCGTAAACCATAACTCCTTCCAGGACAGCCACTGAAAACCTATGTTCGGAGTTGTGATGGATCATCAGTTATAGCTCACAGACCATATTGCATACAACGATCACCGCTCCTGTAGTCTTGCCTTATTTCAACATTAGGAAGATTAGACCCTTCCTGTCAGAGCAATCCACCCAACTTCTTGTCCAAGATCTTGTTCTCTCCAGAATGGGACTATTGCAATGCTATCCTGGAGGGGCCTTCCTGCATTGTACTATCAAGCACTCTACAACTGATCCAGAAAATGACAGCAGCGAGGGTTGTATTCAATGTAGCCAAAAGACAGCCATGTTACTCCTCTCCTCATCAGGTTACACTGGCTACCAGTAGCCGCTGCCATCAAATTCAAGGTACTGATGCTTGCCTACAAAACGGACCACTGGCACGGCGCCATACGTACCTAAAAATCACTAGTTCAAATCTTATGCACCCGCCAGAAGTTTCGCGCTCTGCCACCGTGAACGACGCCTTGTGTTGGCAAGCCCAATAGAGGTTCAAAATCACTCTAACGGAATCTTTTCCTGGACTGCTCCCAGCTGGTGGAAGGACCTCCCGATCTTGTAATTCGAACAGCTGAGTCTTTACTCATTTTTCAAAAAAAACATCTAAAGACTCATCTTTTTCGCCCTGCACTTAAACCAACGTTGGTTAATACCAGTAATTACCTTTTTTCTTTTCTATGGACAATTCCTGGTTAATTATCTAGACACCTTCCAAAAATCCCTGGAATATTCCAAAAAAAAAAAAAAAAAAACCCCTGGCTAACGTGTTCTGTACCTACACTAACGTGAGGACTGGTCTGAGCAACTGTATACCGTTGTTGTTCTCGTTGATCTGATTGTTTCTACTGTTCTCATTTGTAAGTCGCTTTGGTATTTAAAAGCGTCTGCTAAATGATTTTAAATGTCAATGTAATGTAAATGCATTAGTAGAATGATTTCTGAAGATAATGTGACCACTTTAGTACTGGAGTAATGGATGATGGAAAAAATTTCTAAGCTTTTCATCACAGAAAAATAATTATATTTTAAAGGAATTTAAATAGAAAACATTTATTGTATATTCTAATAACATTATGTTGCAAGATTACAGTTTTTTTTTTATGAAGTTTGAATTCAAATAAAATGCTAGCACCCGTTGATGAGCAGAAGAGACTCTTGTATCTTTAAAAAAAAAACAATACATTACAAGTCTTACTGATCCCAAACTTATTGAACGGTAGTAGTTATATATATTATTATATTATATATATACTATAAATATAATATATACTATATTATCTATATTCACACACACACAACATATATACATAATTTATCTATAAATAAACATTCTTGAATAATTCTTGTGTCTTGCCTTGCCTCACTCAACAACCTTTAAAATATCGGGCTGTAATTTAGTGACTGCATACGCTGATTCCACTTTTAACTTTACCTGATATATGAGCTAATTAACCCTAAGGAGGTAAATCAGTATTACTGTTTATATTCAAGAGGGGACTAAGGACTTATGAGGTTCTCCATTTTTTTACAGTGTTTTAAAACGTGATATAACAGTTTTCATTTATAGTTGTTGTAAAGTCATGTTTAAAGTTAAAATTGTGACTCAAAGCCACACGTAGTAATTAACCTTCTGAGGCTTTACAATCAACAAATTCACATTTAGAAACAAATTACTACTGAGATTAAAGTATCTGATGCTATATACCAAACATGACTACAAACTAAACAGCAAACAGGGCTCCTATAACTGCGGTCCTGAAAACGTGCAGCACCTCGCTATATTATCATCCATTACAAGGTATTTTAGGTGTGGCGCTGTCACGAAAATAAAACTAGACGTTCCTAGAACTGCGCGGTCCTTAGATATGTGGTCCTGAAACAGAGCAGCCTCAAGTTGGTGCCAGGAACATACGATTGCCTTGAGGAAGCTTCGGTAACAAAGCGGACACTCCTTACATCGACGTTACAAAGGCGCCTGTCCCAAGTGAAGTGTTGCTTGAAATAAGGTTGGGAATCGATTGCTCGTGACATTGATTTCTCAACTTCACGCAAAGGTGCATTATACGGCTCGTTATAATGAAAGCCACAACACGGTTTCTATGCAAATGAAACCTTCCGTCACAATCTATTCCAGTACAGCATTTATTTTAACATTAGTCTTAAGTTATCCCGTTAAAATATAGACTATTTAATTAAATTTATCAAAATTGTACAGTTAATATGTGCACACGATATGTTTGTGACGGGTAAGACGAAACCGGGTATCCTATCGCCTAAGTACTACGCGCCACCCTCCTTATCCCGTAGTGTGCACATTGTTGCCGCTTCCTGGGACAAGGTTTGTTTAACGACTTCTAAGCAACTTATGTAATTACACTTTCATACTAATCGTAAGGGTACTTTACAAAATCAGAAAATTACCACCTGCTGTGGTGTCGCAGAGAAAGCTGGCGTTGCCGTCGACAGTGAGGAACGCACCGTCCACCACGAGGTCTTGCATTAGGCCGTTAGCCTCCTCCTACGACCCTCGATGACGCTCCGCCTGTGGCAAAAAAAAAAAATCCTGTAGCGCTTGCAAGCAGCATGGACTTCAGAGCTTAAAGCAATAAATCCACCGCGTTACCCTGGCAAGCGCCAGGTGCTTTGAAGACAGGTCCCTGCCAGCCTCATAATGACGGTCTGTCTGGGGGTCTGATGGGCGATTTTTTTTTATTTTTACATATTAGCATCGCTCAGGCCAGAAATCCGCAAAAAGGCTTCTTAACGTTTTGCCCGAATGAAAAAATATAATTGACTGGACTAAACGGGCTCACTGCGGGCCCGCGCCTGGGCCCCGTCTTAGAGATCAATACAAGGGATACACGTTGGATTACGCTGCGCATATGTTGGTTCGCGATCACCTGGACAAACACGATGAGTACCCCATCTACTAGATCTATTAGCCAGTTAGAGCCAAATTGTTTGTCCCAGAAATTTTAATTATCAAAACGTTGAGTTGCCAAATATAAAACACTTTAATGACATTACGAAATAGTCGGCTAGGCTGCTTACCACCCGTTTAGTTCTGATACCCAAATAAAGTGTCAACTTCCTCACTAGGTGCCTGTTAACATGCGGGTGTCGATCCGTGTGCTGGCCAGGGGTGGCACTGGGCCCCCCGGACCTTGTGGCTGGCCAACCCCATGGGTGACCCCCACAGATGGTGCTTTGAAGAGTCGACTTTTTTTAAGTACGTTTTCTCGTACAAGAGGACACACGGGCCCAATTAGGGCTAAGCCAGTCGCGGTTCCTGGCCTGTGTAGCTGCATCACGGCCGCTTCTATCTCTTTATACTTAATGTTAGGCACAGTTTCATACTATCAAGTGCATATTTGACATTACGAGATGAGTCATAAGTTTAGTGATACCTGTAATGACACGAGCAGGACATCTCCACTCGCAAGTGGAATTTCCTTCACTCACACTAAAACATGGATGTGCTGCTTATTAAAATATACATTGTTCATGTTCTGAATTGGCTCGGCTTGTGCCTCAAAAGATTACGGTATGCTCAAAACGTTTTGCATCACTGAAACCTGAGAAGCGCCTTTTTTATAATTAAGAGGATGAGTAGGTTATCTCATTAAATGGAAGCAAGCGTATTATGTCAGCTTAGTTATTTATGTATTAATAGCCTTCTTATTTTAGTAATGGTGGCTTACACTTATAAATATGCATTTTATATCAATTGTCTGAGTTAAGCGTGCATTGGTAGTTGTGTTGTTGTGTATATTAGTTTTGCAATAAGCGTATAACCCAGGACTCCAGAAAATACTTTATCACTGATAGGTGTGTCATTCTAAAATTTACTGCGGGTGTGCTCTACGTCTTAATGCCCGTTTTTCACAATTTCTCCCGTCTATTGCTTTGGTCCATCATTGTGTCAATCACTGCCTACTCGAGCGTGAATCCCACAATAAATATGCAGATGTCCCCCGCAAACTCATGCTTTGTGCGCCCTACGTGCCCCTAGACTGGCCACCCCATTTAAAAATGCTCTAGACATGACCCCTGGGCCTGTATCCATTCTAAGAACATACCTTTTATTATTAGTCTTAAAAATGTCCATAACATAAAAATCCTGTTTTGTTGCCCAACACTGTCAAATATACCATAGTTTGGATTCCTTATACTTCGACTTCGCGTGATTTTAAGAAGCGCTGCCGCAAAGTGGCGGCGACTAGCTGTCCTGAGATCAGAGACAACGCTTAAAGAGAGAGCTTCTACGAATGGTCCAGACCAACCTTACGAAGTGTGGACTTACGAGAAGATATACTTAGCAGGTAACGAGCACGTGGCGGGTTATCGAAATTGCCATAACATTTAAGAGAGAGGTTAAGGAAGTAGGTTAAAAGAACTACTTTAGCGATTATAAGAACGTTTGGGGGAAACGCGGCCCAATGAGTAGACGCATAGATCAATGGATCCAGCTCTACCACAGCAGAGAATGTCTGGCACATGTATTAAAGTGCATGTATCCATTTTTCATTGTGCATGTCGTTATACAGACTGTCTCTATTTTTCTAGAGACTCTATTCATTTGCGCCTTATTTTAACCGAATGTAACATCAACGATGTTTGATTGATCCACACAAACGGTGATTAATCACACCTTTAAAGCGGTCAATCTATAAATAAGCGGCGCCTATGTTTTTAATATAATAATAATAAACATCATAATAATTAATTTATGTAATGTATGATATGATATGCATACTTTATGTTCATGTAAACTACAAACGACAAATTTACCCGATTGTGCATCCTGTATTTAGGACTCACCATCTAGCTTAGCTTGTTGTTTGTAAAACTAAAAGAAAATAAACCAAGAATACAAAACGACAAAGAAATCGTTACAATTTTTATAAACAATATAAACAATAGATTTTGATATGTAATACCTGTTCAGAGTACATCAATTATTGTTAGTATAGATAGATCCATTATGTAACAGTCTTGCTACGGCATCTGGCCCCCGCTTCTCCCGTTCAATTTTTTTAAAGGAAATCACCCTTGTGGTGTTTATGGCCCAACTTAGAGAAAAATGGTTGCCCTATTTCTTTTATTCTCCATCCATAGATTAGTGGGGCTAGGACAGACTGGGAGGAAAAAAAAATAAATTAGATGCTGCTTATAAAATATAGGTTATGGAAAGAAACGTGTTATTTTCTTATCATATGACAAAAATGAAATCAAAGCAGTTGTCAAACTAATTGACAAGACAATTAAGTGAGTAATGCAGGTGTTAAAGGCCTTCATGTGAACTTTTCCAGATTTCAGAACAGAGATAAACATTACAACATAAGAGACAGTAATGAGAATAAAATCTGCCGCTGCTATAAAGAAAGCAGCCAGAAGTCCTACAATATTATTAAAAGTTATATCTTCACATGCTAACTGAACCAATGCCATGTGCTCACAAAAACAGTGATCAATAACATTTGTTGCACAAAATGTCAGTTTTCCAGCCAGAGAGACCATGGTGACAATCAGGAGTCCATTTCTGATTAATGGGACAACAACAAACTTTAGAAAGTTAGGGATTTCCATGTATTTATGATAGTAAAGAGGTTTGCATATTGCAAAGTAACGATCCAGTGCCATCCAAAAAAGCAGTGTAATTTGAAATGTTCCAACAAAATGAATGCCAAACATTTGTATCAAACAACCTGTTAGAGATATCCCACTCCAACTGAATAAAAAACTAAGAAGCATGCTAGGTACAAAAAATATAGGCATAATCAAGTCAACACCTGCCATAACACCTATTAGAATATACATGGGAGAGTGCAGAGACTTTTTGAGTTTTGATCAAAACA
>NC_056593.1:20301910-20418866 GCF_018340385.1 Cyprinus carpio | reverse complement strand
ATTTGATAAATCTAATAAAATTATAATAATAACAATCCAGGCACATTTAGTTGTCTATAATTGCATGTATTCACATTCAAATTATTAGTATTAATAATAATAGCTAATAATAAAATAAAAAAAATATTAGTCCATATTTAAATATATAGATTTATTATGGGTATTGTATTATATAAGTAAATGTAAAATCAATGAATAAATAATAAAAAAAATGTCTGTGTATTACTTTTGTCATATGTTGTTATATATTTATTTATTATAAGTAATATATTATAAATATAAAATGTTTCATTATAATAGTTTTAGACATTGTTATTATTATTATTGTGTGTGTGTGTGTATTATTATTATATTGTTATTATTATTAAGTAATTAAATCAATACTAGTAGTAGCATTGTTAGTATCAATACACAAAAAAATAAAAAAATCAAAAACAAAACAAATACAATAAACAATAAAAAAATCAAAAACAAATAGTGAAGTAGTAGTTAGTAATTAAATAAATTAAATAATTAAATAATATATGTTCTTAATGTGTATATGTCCATTATAATTTTTTGCAGCAGTATTATATCACATTGTGAAAGTGTGTATTAGCTTTTCCTTTGTTGTTTTTACTCGTGGTATCAGAAGTTTGGACACTGAAGCGGTGACAAGTAGCGTCCAGACTTAACAGGAACTACAAACATCATAAACCTGTCTTTTTTTTTAGGAAAGTACCAGATATGGAGTATTCATGTGAAGCTAATACAAACTTTTTTTATAGGGATGAATTTGTATTTCAGGTGATCACCAATGTAAATAATAAAATCATGGTACTCTATGAATTATAGCGTTTTAATTTCCATGGTTATTCAAACCTTGAATAAATTATATATATAGAAAGTGAGTGAAGAGAACATTATTACTAGCACAGATCTATTAAGTTTGAGGTTTAAGCACTCTCAAAAAAAAAAAAAAAAAAAGAAATATCGTAGAGAGAGAGAGAGAGAGAATTCGTGAGAGTCCAGGAGTTCGAAGGAGCGTGCACACTCAACAAAAATAGCTTTCCTCCATGACTCATCTAGACGCCTCTGACTATTACATTACATTCCTAAGCTCAACAGAGATCATGTGTGTGATTGGTTATGACACGCAACACTGAGCTATATTTCTTAATATATATCTCAAATCTTTTGCAGTTTGTCGTGGCAACAGCACACATGTATGTGCTGAAATTGCTTAAGTAAAGAGATCATGGCTGTATCAGCAACTCCACACGAGATTCACAGCCTTTAAACAAAAGCAACATGCAACAGATCATCAGTGTTTCTGGTCCATCGTTGGCTGAAGCTTCCAGTCTCTGCTCTCCAACACAAAATGTTGACCCTAAGAGACTCCAACAAAACCTAACAAATCTCTCTTGTGCAAAAAGAAATAAAAACAGTTCAGTTCAATATTTACTCTCCTTATCCAGTTTGCATAACTGTTTTCAATGAACCTTCACTAATATTTCCAGTTTTTCCTTGAATTTACGGTAACCTACTGGCAGCACTGTTGTGCTTATATTGCACTGTTTTTCTACAGTTTGTTGTTGCAGATTAATTACAGTTTAACTGCTAGTAAATTACATTTTCATGCAGTTTTTTTCATCTTACATCTTTAATCCTTTAAACCCCACACCTTAAAATCCTCAGTTTTAAGTGCACACACTTATATGTGCACTACAAGCTTGATACAGTAACACTGAAGCGCCAACCAAGTCAAGTGTGAAGTCTAGCAACTGAGCTTAATTGCATGTAATATATTAAGATGGAATGTGAGAATGAGCATTAGTCGAATGACAACCCTCGACGGGTATAAAGCAGCTTCTCTAAAGAAAAGAGGGAAACACAAAGAACGTACACCTGACTTCAGCCCAGCCTGAGATGAGAATCAACTGAATCTGAAAGAATAGATTAATCTCTCAAATCGCATTATAAGGACTCGCCACCAATTCTTCGTACAGATCCTCTACCAAACTTCACGTGATGTTAGCTGTGAAACAGTTATATTCAGTCAGAGTACGTAGAGAAGCTCTTACTGAGATTACAGCGTTTAGATGATATGTTTTATTAGTTTGCCTGAACGTTCCCATGATGGTGATCAGCTGTGTTTGCTATCAGAGGGCTCCAGCCCCCAAGCAGACACTTTGTAACCTCTAATAGTTTCTTTTGTTTTTTTTTTTGTGAGACGATGCTGCAACCATGTATTTTTAAACGACAATAATTATGGGCCAAAAAAGCACCAAGGAAATTATATAGTATTGGTAGTTAAGTTTTGATAAATGACATAGTCGTTATGAAATGCGAGGTTCATCGCTGCTAGCTCTTCGCTGACCAAAGGTCTGTCACCTTCCTGCACCTAACTGTTATGCCACAGCTACTGTGATACTAGAGAGCAATACAAACGGTGCTTTATCGACCTAATTTTGAGTGCTACTGAACACACCACTCACAAAGACCTTGACTAAAAAAAGCAAAAAACTTTAGAAGCACGTAGCTCGAGCGACATCACTTGTGGGCATTATTAGCCGCAACACCGGTGATGCGTCTCCAAAATAAACACAAGGATCCAACTCGATCTGCACTATGGTTATTAGTAAGAGCCAAGCAGAAAAAGAAAAGCTTAACGAATAAAAAGAAGAGTAAGTGTTCAAGATAGTCAGTAGATGGACTCTTTAAACCGTGGTGTTACCCAGCATAAAGACCATGATACTGTTAATTGTCAGCAATTGTTGTTGAGATTCATATACCAGGTCTGTCACCGCGGACGCTATGTTTATGGGGCGATGCAGTAGCACAAACTGTTTTAAATCCCCTTCATAATCGCCAGGATTTGACAATCAAGACTACATGGTTATTAGGGATGCCAGAATAACTGGGATATCAGGATCGAAGACATGATAAGCTATAGTTGTTACGATTGAGACTTTGAATGGAACCTGTCAATCAAGACGGTAGATGGTGTTAAGTAATTCCTGTTATGTCATCAGCCAAACCGAGTCCCTTAGACGACCTAAAGTTCACTCATAATTTTACTTTTTGACACTAGAAAAACATAAAGACAGCATTTAGACAGTACGATTTAGAGAAGAACAGTCAATCCCTGTGGGCTGGTATTAAAACTATTGACTGTACCCAAGCATGCATCGTGGGGCATGAGGGCTTTGGAATTAGACGTTTATTATCCCCCCTCCTAGGACCACCCCCCTAGTTGAAGATCTATCATGCCAATTCTTGATCTCCTCTTTGTGTCTGAATGAGCAGTACTACAACCTGTTTTTTAGATCGCTCTATTTCTGGTTGTCACCAAGATGCTAGTGGAGTTTACCTGATTTTTGTCTTGAATCACCAGGGACTATGTTCAGTTAAGGTTTCAATTAATTCAGTGATTATGCTTGTTAGCACATCAGCACCTCATAATTTTCTGAATTAAACCATGGGATTGGATTACTCTCTGTCAGGTGGACTATCAGTGCCCGTTTAATCCAATAATCTGCCCAGACATGGAAGTATCAAATGGTGTGTCGTGATTAACCCTTTGAAATAATCAATCAGATCATACAGAGGTATTTATTCATTTTTATTTTTTTTATTTATAAGTGTGTGAAAATTATGTTTTGTGTTACGTAACAAGATCCGCGATGTCTAGTATTGTAGTGCGATAACACATTTCTGTAGTCATAAAGCTGGTTAGATATGATCACCCCAGCAATTTTAAACTGTTATTTCAAAAGTCGAGGGTTACTAGGATTACTTGTGTGGTCCCAAAACTAAGAGTACGCAACCTTATGCAACATTGATAGGGAACACAGATCAATGGATATATATATATATATACACATATAGATATCGATATATATATATATCTATATATCTATATGTATATATATATATATATATAATAGCATTCTCTAGGTGGCTGATCAGAGGTATTACTACAGCGTCAAACACTGTATATTTTTTCCTGACTTTTGATAGTTTTTTTTTTTTTAATTTAGTGCAAGCGTCTTGGCATTGCAACATGTTTGTGGTCACTGTTATCGTAACTTGAGTTTAAATGTATATTGTTTTATCTTCAGTTGATTACAACTCTCGAGGAAAGGTTCGTGACTGGCGTCAGATGTAGTTCTTATGTTCCGGCATTCAACTCCAAATTCTTTTTTTCAGCTTCATATGGTGTTACTTTTCTTTCTTCAGTGAGCAATCGCATTCTGTAAATTATGATATATTAATGTTAGGTATCGAGCAGTGTTGCAGATTCGCATGGTTATTACAATGTCATATAGGCTATTCTGGTCATGTGATAATTTGCCGACTAATCAAATCTGTTACTCCATCTGTTAATTAAGACTGCTGTGAGAGATCCAGATTTGCTAGAGAGTTTAATCTCTACCACCTTGGTACACGTTGTAAGGTCCCAAATTTCTTCCCCAATGACATGTGTGTACGGTCCTGGCTAATGTGTGACGGTGGGATCCCACGGTTATTCAACTGTTGTAGGGGAATAGTCAATGAGGGTGCACCCCCATTTGAAAAACAGCCTCTAAAAATCAAGTTTGGCGTGATAATTTACAAGTTATCTGTGCAATATGGTTTTATATGGTATATTACTGTTTTAAGGTGTTGAACAAGGCACAAAAAAAGAAACTCATTTTCTGTATCCTCCGCGATGCTCCCCAAATTTTGTGGTGGCTACTGTGTGTACTGAGACTACACATCTTTCTCGTCGTCCTCCCTCTGGTCGCTACTTTTAGCCCCAGGGGGGACCTATAGTTATAACTGTATTGAAACACGCTTCTAGGTAATACTATACTTGCATCAGGGAAAAACACACAAAACAAAAAAAACCAAACAAACAAATAAAAAATAAGAAAATGCCTCGTTAATGCACCGATTGATGTAGGACCAACAGATATACCGACCCCTAATAACTATAGTATTTATACATATAACTATATGTATATATATGATGGAGATATATCAGTTATTATTATACTCCTATTAATGATATATCAGTAATAACATTTATATTTAGAGGCCTAGAGTATGTACGGGACATCACTTACTGTATATTTTTTCTAGACATTGGTTTTATTTTTTACATTTAGTGCATATTTGTTACCCACAACCTTATTGCCTGATCATTTTCACCAGGCACTGCTAAGGGAGATAAAGTATATTGATTTACCTAAAGTTCAATGATAAGTCCCAGGCGGGGTCCACTAACCCATGTCTCGTGTACCCACTCAAACATGTTTCTCATTCTATGTAGCCACACCTATTCAAACAAAACTAATCAGGTAGGTGAATCGTCCATATATTAATACTAGACACCCTACCGATACATGTGTACGCAACAGATACTTGCCTATGCAGGTTATCGTTATAGAACCGGTGTTCTTCTTTGTAGCACAATTGTGTATGACACCCAGTCCTTTCCTCAAGTGAGAGCTTGTTGTCAACAACCACGGATGATATAGGTCGTGCTATCGGTGATGTGATAATGTGTCACTCATTCATCGTAAAACTCCACATATTTTCTTGATTGCCAATATTAAGGACCACTTTATCTCTTTGTTCCATAATTCGAAGTGAAATGTACACTATTAAAACATTGTGTTCTTGAGGTAAGCGTGTTTAGAGCTTTATAAATTGCAACATGTGTAGTATTACTTTTAGGTCCACTGATTGTGACTGGTTGGCCAGTTAATATATAAATTCGAACAGGTCCGATTACAACAGCATGTGAGTGGGAATACGTGACATGAGGGTGCAGGGTGAGATCGAAAGAGACAAGCCTGGCTGCTCGTCAACTTTGAGCGCTGATCATTTATCAGTTGTATCGCGAATATTACCCAATATGGTTTTATATAGGTATATTATTGTTTTTACTGTTGGAAGCAAGGAGGCACAAAAAGAAAACTCAGATTGAGAGCGGTTCCACGGTTGTGTTGTCAGAGACGTGTGCCACAATTCTGAAGCCTTATTAACCGCACTACAAATAAAACCTTGTCAGCCTGCGTATGCCCACGAGCCAGCACTCTATACAAAAATACGAGCCGGACTGCTTAGCATGGTCGCCTGCTTTTGTTTTTTTTTTTTTTATGCGGCATCGAAAACAGTGAATGCAGCCGCGATTCCACTCCAGAACCCCCTGGGCCGAGAGTAAATGACCGGCCGAAATTCATGCCCTCTGTAACCCGGGCAATTCCTACATCTCCTCAATTCCTAATCACCACAATGTCAGCGTATGTTTTGTTAATTGCGACCAATTAGAGTCCCTGCAAGCCGGCCACGCGACTCGAACGTCCCCCCTGTTAGCTACGCATGTTCAGCAGCCCTACGTGTCCCCCGATGCTAAATAATAAAAATAAAATAAAATGACCGTCATAGGTTTAGGATTCGTTATAAATGGATTCAGAAATTAGTATCTGTGCTTAGATGGAGAGGATCTGCTACAGAACTCTGGCAAGTAGATCCGAGGCCGTTATGAAAGCAGAGGGAAGAGGTGTTGGGAACGAAACGGTACATCATTTATGTGTCCGTTGGCAACTAGAGTCAGAGACGGCTCTTCTCCATTACAGTGCCGCCAACTATCGCCAAACATGTGTTCACGTGCGAGTACAATCCATCTTCCACCCGTCCTATCCGCTGTCCGGGGGTGCGGCCTGTCCGCCCAGCCTTTACCCGCTCCTGGGCCCCCTATGCCACATGCCGTCGACTAGCGATGCTCAGGGGTACTCCGGCTGAAAATAGGCCGTGTATGTTTGCCTGCTGGTGTGTGTATGTGTGTGACCTTTTTAACGCGCGTATGCTCCGATACCCGCTACCATCATGAACGATCAGGACTGTAACCGCCGGGAAGTTTTTTTTTTTTTGAGAGCGGCAGTTCTGTACGAGGGTGGCGGGGAGTCATCAGTATTATCAGTTCCTCTCGCCAACTACGCAGACTAAACCATCGTGTTTCTAACTACCGTACAAGTAAGCTTCCCAAGCCAACAGACAAGGGCACTACCCACGATACTTATGTTTAGAAGGATGTTGCGATCACATCACATACGAGAACATGAGAACATTTAAGTTAATATTTATATATTTATTATTGATTATTAATTGAGGTTTTTTTTTTTTTTTTTTTCATAACGTAATTAATCTATACATCTGAAGCACTAGTGCATGGACGAACAAGCTGCACATAATAGCTTCCGAGTTGTGCACCGAATGTCAACTGAGAATGCACTCTTGCATCGCCCACATCTTTAAACAAACGTGAACGCGCACGTATTCGAGTACTGATACATACAGTTTTCAAGCGTTTATTGAGGTTGATTTTTTTGTTTTTTTTATACTACACGCCAACGGCCACCTGACCATCGTACTCATTACTGTTGGAGGTCCAGCATGTTCTAAGAGGGCGATTCGAATGCATTGACAAAGCTCCAAATTATCATGCCAAAGAGTCCAAATGCTTTTGTCTTTTCTTTTTAAAACTAGCAGATGTGCTGCCATTAACACTAGGCACTGAGCTCCCAGACCCAGCCTTCCCCGGCGGGTTGAGAACACACTGAAGGCGGATACTGTTTCAGCATCGGTCTAGCAGTTCATCTCGGAATTTGCACTGTACCCTTCCCTATTAATACCCACCTCTTAAGAACGCGCACCACAACTACTACGACTCATATGCCACAATATTTCTTAAGCGGCATGATGTTGCTGTTATGTCTTATGCATGTAAGAGTGACATAGCAGAACGCAACAATGTTGGGGCCCACGCGGACAGCGCGCAAGCATGCGCCAGTAGATGGATACTGGTGGATTGAGTCGGGTGTAAGTTTGAGGAAAATTTTTTCCCCATATGTCCATATGCGCAATAAAATGTCTGCCACCTTTAACTATTGAGTTTTGTATGTAACTTGAATGCCCAGGTGCATCTGATCTGTTTTATTTTCAAGGGGCACTCCACATGCGACAGGTCCAGACTAAAAGGATCAATGTTCTAAAGTCTAATCTTGCTGTTTGTACACGAAGTTATTTGTTCTTTTTTTTATTGACCAAAGAGAAACCGAACTTTTCGAACTATTGCTTACATGTTATAACAGACTCAGCAACGGTCTGTACTTTTATAGTATCCATTCTCATAGGGACGAGATAAAACAGAAACAAAGCGTCCCTGTCTAAGAAATCTAGAATTCAAATAAGATTTAACCTTAAAATACAGTTCAGCAATATCATATGACACAAATAACAAAAGTAATAAACGAGTTTTGCACAACAACAAGCACAGAACCCTTAAGGCAAGGAAGCACAATCGGGTCTATTAACTTGAATTTTCCATTCATGCAAAAATAGACCCCAGAGTTTTTGGTCAGGGTTTTAGCTCAGCCTCATATTTATGGCTTCACACCTAGGTCATACTTTTTGTACTTCATAACCAAACATTCATATAGGGAAGAGACTTCCTCAGTGTGCAGCTAATCCATTGTTCTCATGACCCAACCCTCTTTCAGATCGCACTACATGATTTCTATTAAAACACAAGACTGCCTACACAATAAATCAAACCTCACTTGTGTCTTTATACAAAAGCAGCCCTATAAATAACAAACATATGACATTTTATTCTGGAACTGACAATTAATATCTCTATTACACGTAGTCTCACTTTTTTGTTGTGGCTTTGTCACAGTAATTTAAATGACCTTTTATTGTTTAAAATAAGACGGAACCTAAAACTAAAATAAATATATTGGTTTGTATGTTTGAAGTTTCAAAATCTAAGTGCAATATTCTATTATAAATATTGTATGCATTTGTTTTAAATAATTTGGTTTAGTAAAACCAAAATTAAAATTCTGCAGCTCTCAGTTTAAGTAATTATATAACATCAGCATTGAACTTTGAAGACAAAATACTAATGGATATACAGTAGATACAGCCTATATAAACACACCATCACGCCAAAACTCCTGAAGGCTTGGCCTCTCACGCACAGTTAAAATATCTTAAATTTGATCTGAACATAATGTATGCCTTTTATTGGCAATCAGCACACAGCTAAAACTAAATGAACATTTTACTGTATATATACATCAAAACAAATTATTAATCTTCTAAATATTCTCATGAGAGTAGAAAAGATTACTGGTAGTTACACTGTAAGATATACAGCTACAAATTTTCTAGAGCAGGCTCTATTTTAGCCATAACAGTATATGTTTCAATGCACGAGGAGTATCACCAATAGCTGACACAAAACTATACAAGGGAATAAAAGAAGTCCAGAAAGAGAGGGACTGAAACCTCTAACACACTCATTTAAAAAAAAAAAAAAAAAAAAAAAAAAAAAAACAGCAAAGTACTTGAGATTAACATCACAAAAGCTGTTTTTTTTTAAGTTTTTGTTTTTTAAATCATTTAAAAACCACTGCAGAAGTGCATTGCCTCACTTCCTCTCCAAAAAACATCACAGATATCAATGAATGCCTTATTACTAGCAGAAACTGCGACAGCCAATGCTCTCCCGTCTTCCCAGCACAAAGACTAGACCACGGATTATCCGAACTATTGCAGCGCAAATACCAACATGATAGCATTCATTATCATTTCATTGTTACTTCACTGGACTTAAGATATATTATTAGGAATCCCTCCACAGTTAACTGACAACCATTTACATGTATACACATTCAATAGTTAAGGCTGACATGTAAACAAAATCTAGAGTGCTCCTTTATTGCCTGCTTTTTGATGTAAACTACAATGTCGATAGAAAAGTATTTTGTTCTAGTTAAATTTAGGTTATTTATTTATAAACTTTTTTGTTTAATTTTTGAAAAAGTATTTTATTGGCTTGAAACATACATATACAAGCAGCAACTAGTATGTATAAGTTACATTTATGAAAATGAGGCTGTGTTTCAAAGTTGGTTGCCAAAACTAACCTAGAAGATAAATAAATGTAACATTAGAAAAAAAATCAAGTTATGAATATAATAGATTTATGGTCATTTAATAATTATAAATTAACTAGTCAACATTTTTACCATTTAGATTATGTAGAATTTTCAATCAAAGAACAAAGCAAGAAAATTAATGTCCCGTAACAACAACAACACAACAACACAAAACTAATTATAATAGAGGGTAGTAATTTAAGATATTACTACTGAAATTTAAATTTTAAAATTTTTACAAAGCAACAATAAGAAAAACAAAGCTTTTAAGAAAGAAACAATTTAGTTTGGATTAAGTTTTATATTTAAAGGGCAGGCCTCAAAATTGTCTAATACTTTTATCAGAAGTTTGAAAGGGCAGAAAGACAAAAGTGATGGGATTTGAGTGAGTGAAAAAGAGCAGAAGCAGAATGGACTTCCCAGGTGATGTTTAATTCCTGAATATCATTAATGAAAAGTAGTCTGATAAGTAGGCCTACAGCATGTGGGCTATTTGTTTTTTCTGTAGAATACATTGTAAAAGTAGGTCTTAGTATTTTTTATGACATTAAATCATAAACACGGATGACAGGTCAACCGTGGCAGTGGGCACATCTTGAAAGCGTTTCGCCAGACCCAGTCAATTCACTCCTGCTTTGCATCTCCAAAAAACAGCGTCTGCAATTTAAGAACTTTACTATTAATAATAATAAAATATCATAGGGATTATTGAACTGTAGTATACTTATCCATGAAAGTAGTAAAGAACTTTTTTACAAATGAGCAAGTTTTATTTACTGATTACTTTGCAATTAGCCTATTTTTGGTTGTGGAAAAATGTCGCTATTTATTTTGGGCCTCACATAATAATTAATTAAGAATTATTATGTGTTAAATAAATATATGTTGTAACACATGTAACATAAAATGTTTCCAAAACAACACATACACTCAGAATTTGTTCGTTTCCACGAGTTTGAAGACATGCAAGCCTCTTCTACCCGCAGAGCCGGCGCTCTAACCCTGCCAACTGCGCCAGATCGTCCAGGGGCGGAGCCAGCAGAATAACTGACAAGCTGATTCTGGAGTAAAAACTCCTCCCCCCACCGCCTTTCTCTCATCATTCTCTTTTGACTCTTCCTTGATTTCAGAGGAGCCGATCTTCATTCCATTGCACAGGGAAAGGCAGAGGAGCAGGAACGAGTCAGCGTCAGAAGGGTAAACGCGCTCAGGGATTTTATGCGTAAAACCGCTATAAGGTGATTTTTTTACGGGACGCGCTTTATTATTGGACTAACACCAGAATGCATTTGAGATATGAATGTACATTTAAACAAATGCCTGTAGGGATTTCACTGTGCATCATCTATAAAACGGACCACACTCGCTCTCCACTGATGAAAAATAAGGCTGAGAAGGAGCATTTACCCGGTGGATGACTTTTAAAGCTCTTTCAGTGCTGCTTTAAACATTTTTTGCACATTGGATTACATAAACACTGCTGATATGCGGTTTATGGAAACACAGAGTCAGAAGAAGGACGACTGAATTGGAGAAGAGGGTCTCTGAAGCTGGGACCGAGGGTTCTGGAGGATTTTACAATCTCCCTCCCCAGAGAGCTCCACTTTAATGTCCGAAGTCTTTGGTTTATGACAATGGATTATTTGCTGCTTTTTATGCGCCTTTTTGCTGGACCTCTGTCCTCGGCTGTTGAAGGTAAAATTGCCTATATTTTCTCTCCTCAATGCTTATCAACTCAAACTAGTGTCTGGGAGGTCAAGTCGGGTCGATACTATTGATGCCGCGTCTTATAGGAGTTGCGCTTCGACACCCTAAACTAATAACCGGGTTTTAAAGGTTTTAGTTGTATGCATTTTAATTAATGCGGAAACGCGCGCCTGGTCCGATACTTCTGACAAAAAGCACTGGGGATACTGATCTGACCATTGAATGACACCAATACACATGCAATTACACTGCAGAACTTCTCCCTCCTAATTGTTGTTTATTTTCTCTCTCACCAAAACAATAGTTTTCTGTCTTTCGTAAAGGAAATGGTCTCTACAGGAGTCCCACTCCAACAAGTCCCTCTGTCAGTCAAGACACAAATCCAGGTTCCTTCAAAAAGACCACAATGGTGAATTTTAAGCGTTACATTTTTTTTTTTCTTATCAAATATAACGACGTTTGGGTAGCTCAGTAAATTGACCAAAAATGATATTTATTTGTTCCTGTGTATCTGGGGGTTGCTTTCTATGTTGTGAGCCAATTATGACCTGTTTGGTGCCACGTGCTCTTTTCTAATCAACAATTATGATTCGTTTATTTTATAAATGACCCAGATCGGTAGTTTAGTTGGCTTTTTGATTCATTAATTGCTTCAAAGTCTGGACCTCCATTTGACTGGGGTGACCTTTTGACACCAATAAAGATGAAAATGAGTGGGCGCTTAATGATTTTCATGGAGAAATCAACACTGTCGATTTATTCATTTCCTTTAGCTGGTATTTTTAACCATTCAATTGGCGACAAGCATGAAATCGTGAACACTTTGATTATTGTACTGCTGCTCGGACTCTCCATTGTGAGTCTAGTGAAATGCTTTAAACAGCACTTATTTAATAAAACTCTCATTTATACAGGCACTTTTTTAGATAAAAAATCTTGCCTTGCATGTCACTCTACTCAGTGTCGGATTTTCACTACCTACATACTATATTACTAACTAAACGAGATTTATATTGCTTTATTTATTCCAATAGTTTTTTTTTTTTTTTTTTTTTTTTTGAATGTTTTAATGAGTGAAGTGGACGGATGTTGAATGCGGGAAGTTGTTTACAGTTCATATGGTTGTTTAATTAAATGTATTTATTTAGGGTTATCCCTTTTCCCCACTGCAAACCCGTGGTGTATATTTCTATATCATTTCTATATCAACCTTGTAAAAGTTATTTAAATAAACGTCGCTCAGTGATTTATAGTCTTGTGCGATAACTCAATCATTAAAAAAAAAAAATGCGTGTTTATATGAAAGGCATTACAGCCTATATTGTCTGATAGATAGTTCTGCTTGTTTAGCTCGACAATCAAGCAGATTGTTAGCTACTTGTTAATAATAGCCGAATCAGGTATCATTAATGCTTAATGAAACTGTAATTGAACAATAAAAGCGTTAATGTATAACAACGAATAACCTAATCAGCGACAGGAGTAGAGAGAGAGAGAGAGAGAGAGATTTATATATATATATATATATATATATATATATATAGAGAGAGAGAGAGAGAGAGAGAGAGAGAGAGAGAGAGAGAGAGAGAGAGAGAGAGAGAGTTGAAAGCACAACACATCTTATATGTCCGTTTATACTCTGAACATTTTCTTAAGTGTACTGAATTTAATTCCTACTGAGTGTTTTCTTTTTTTTGTTTTTTGTTTTTTTGAATGTTTTAAATGAGTGAAGTGGGACGGAGTTGAATGCGGGAATTTGTTAACATTCATTGGTTGTTTTACATGTAGTTATTTAGCTATCCCTGTTTCCCACTGCAACCCTGGGTATAGTTCTATATCATTTCTTATATCAACCTTGTAAAAGTTTATTTAAATCAACGTCGCTCAGTGATTTATAAGAGTCTTGTGCGATAACTCATTCAATTAAAAAAAAAAAATATTTTGAAAATATATGCTTGTTTATATGAAAGGCAACCGGGCCACGATTACAGCCTAGAATTGTCCTGATAGATAGTTCTGCTTGTTTAGCTGCTCGACAATCAAGCAGATTGTTAATAATAGCCGAATAGGTATCAATTATGTTTAATGAAAACTGGTATGAACATAAAGCGTTAACGCCGTGTAACAACGAATAATTATCAGCGCAGAGGTTCGTATTATTAGTTTTTATATCTATATATATATATATATATTAATAATATATAGAAATATTATATATATATTATATAGAGGAGAGAGAGAGAGAGAGAGAGAGTTGAAAGCACAACACTCGTATATATCCGTTTTATACTGAAATATTTTCTTAAGTGCATTCGATTTAATTTCCGACTGAGTGTTTTTGTTTTCCCGCTGACACATTCATGTCGTTCTTGTTCCCTGTAGATTCCCCCATATGAAGGCCAACTGAAAGAAAAAAAAGAGGATCAAAGCTGTTCTAACCATGCATTAAAATGTTGATTTTCAATGCATTTCTGATTTCTGCTGACTACGCCTATCCATATATTAGTTTATGCGTCACTCTCTGTTTGGAAATCGGAACTCCACACGCGTTTTTTAGAAAGTCTCTCTCTCTCTTCTAGTCCCATTTAAGTCAACGGCCTGGTTTAGTAAATTCCCCTACCCTACTGGCACTCTTATTATTTAGCAGCCATTGCGTACGTGATAAACCTATTTTGTCCTGTAAACCTTATTTCTGAGGTAAGTACAGGTAATTGGTTAAGGCATATCGCAAACAGGCCTCGCAGTATAACGCGAGAACAGTTTAATCAAATAATGAGAAGACCCATTTGACGTCATAAATTCAACCGTTTTCTAAATACTGACATTACTCTTGTTTATATCTTTTCCTCACGCACACTACATTTTACCCAGTATTTCAGTTGGTAAATGACAAACGTCCTGGCGCCTGTAGGAAACATTTTATGTGCCTTTTCGGTGCGTTTTCTGCCCTCTTCACGTCCCTTAAGTGGTAATTCAAAATAAACGAAGGGGGTTAACGCGAAAAAAACATGCTTTTTACTGACGAAATAACAGACCTCATTTTGGGGGGTAAACAGCAATTAACATGAAGAAAACAAGAGAATAATTACAGGGCACATTCACTGGGCAGAAGAGCCGTAACGGTGAGCTTGAAGAAAGACGGCCTGAACGCGCAGCCGCAAGCAAAACAGTTTATTTGTAATTTTTTTGAAAAAGGTTTAATTTTTTCACTGTCACGAAGTGAGGTTTTGAGAAGCCTGACCTGTGTAGAGAGATGCCAGGTGTGTCGATTTTATTTAAACTTTTGTGCATTGACTGAGAGGCTACATGCAATGTTTGCACTTTTAAAACCATTATATCTCAAGCGCTAGGACAGGACAGTTTTAAAATTGGAGCTGCTGATGTGGCAAACAATACATGATGAAAAAAACCTAAAAGAAATAGTAACAGTCACATCGCATGAATTGTAGCCTAATTTACATGAAAAATCTATATACTTTTTTAATACTATAAACTATAAATTTATAGGCTACCTCGCTTTTATTATTATTTTTTTTTTCCAAAGCATGCTTTTAGACAAACACCAAATTTTTAATCGGCTGTAAATATATTCATAAATAATAATAATAAATAAAAATAATATATAATAAAACACTAATTATTTATTATTATGAACAGCTGTTGAGCGCAACACCCCGAATTATGTATCCTCATCGATGGCGACTTGAACTCGATGCGATCGATTCCTTTTCTCTTCTCTCATAATCTACGATCAAAAGGGTGTGTAAAACAAGAGGATCAGATCATTTGATCTCTTCTCTTCCAAACGAACCCCATCCATCCACATTAGCCACCCCTCATTTTGAGTGTGTCTCTTTTGGGGGCCCACTTTATCACAAGCCCTTTTATATAAAGCCTGTTGTTTTACTAAACATGACACAGTTCGGTCGAGTAATCGGTAAACAAAACCAGGCAATAGGGTATTGTTACGAACTGTGTTCATATCGCTAAAACTGAATACATTGGTGGGATAAATATATAAGTTATTTTGTGCAGCTGCATTTACTAGTTAAAGTTAGTGAAGAGTGTGTACTAACTATTTATTTATGCCAAATATATGTATCTATAAATGGATCTACATATATGAAAAAAACGTATATTAATTTTTTTTTTTTTTTTTATTGGACCCTCTGCCAAGTCCGGGCGGCTTTAGCTCCAAAGAATGTAACCCAATAGTCAAAATTGGAGAGGCCCAAATGTAAAAGTTTTACGAAAACCCCACTCGATTATTGGGTGGGACGCGTTTTCACCTTTTCTTCTGATGGTGGGCCCTGCATTTTAAGGTATGTGCCACAGATCTTGGGTTGCTTCGCTTGGTGTGCGGCCTTAAATTAAGTTATTTTGTGTTATTATATTTACTTGCTTATTCATTTATTTTCATAGATATTCTATTTATAAAAGTAATTGTTTCTGTTATTATAAAAGTCTTGAGTGAGAGCCATCGAAAGTGTCATATGTTAAACAGAGAATAGGGTGAACAGAAATGTCCGCGGACTTTGTTTCCAGACTCGTCGTAATGAGCTCTCAAAGGAGTCTCAGACTCAGGCTTAAAGATGCCTTAGGAAAACCAGGCAGAATCATCGAGTGACTGGTGCTGGTCGTCAGGTAAGCTCATATCCCTAGCCTGATGAATCAGGAGCACTGATAACCTTTTTGATTTCAGGAATGCTTTGGCTGTAAAATTGACTGCATTCTCAGCCCAGCATGAACAATAATTGCACTGAAAAGCCAATATTTAACCAAAGTGCTCTGTTAATGTGATGAAGAAGGTGGACGGGTTACGCTGAATGGTAATGTTAGAATTCCTCTTTTTTGGAGTGGTCCACTCAATAAAAGTGGCCATCCTGGCAGCTGACGCAAAGGCCTTTAACAGGAAAAATATTTGATCCTTTGACACTTGTTCACGACAGTGTGACGGATAGAAGGGTGTCTGGGTCCCGAACACTGCCCAAAATCCCCCCTGTGCTGTCTCTGTCAGCTACTGAAGCGGAATGAGAGAGAGAACATATGAGGAGCGGCACGAGAGGGCGCGAGTGCAAATGAGGGGATCTGAGTAGAACAAGAGAACCTACTCATTCGTGATTCTTGGTGTGGCCTTCTTATTCTGTCTTCGAGTTTGGGCTCATGGAGCGTGCACTTGGGGATGGTTCGTGGCATGGGAACTATCTGCTCGTGCCAACAACCAAAACCGTCCCTCACTTGCGGAAAAAGGTGTGGGGTGGGTGGCGGTCAGGGAATCAATTTGCAGAAGACCCAATACTAATCTTCAACACGATTTACAGCACAATAAATTTCATTTTTCGTTCAATTTTCCATGTTGAATTGGTCTTGTACGCAGCCCCACCGGAAGTGTTACAAAAAATTTGGACGGTCTGACTGTGCTATTGTTGTGGCAGTGGATTTCAGGTGAAGGTTACCGTCAGAGCCAATCTGGACTACAGAATAAAACACAGCTGAGAATTTTTTTTCCCGCTGCCCAGAAAAACTGACTTTTATAATGCGTTGAGAACGCCCCCCCCCCCTCCCCACCCGCTCATATTCCGTAGCACCGTCTATGCGTGGTCTCTAACAGGTTGTTTTATGGACATTTCAGGGATCAGACATGTATAACAATCTAAAACTAGCAGCAGATTTTTGTGATTTGGTTGTCGATGTTAAACTGACTCTACAATTTGCTTCAATGTCAAACTATTCAGACAAAAGGCAAGGCAACTCCATTCTCTCTCATGACTGCATGCAGTGCACAAATGTGGTCAACTAAAGCAAAGGCGCACAGAAAATAGAGCTTTGGTTGAGCTCTGACTATGGAAAGAGATGACACATGATTGATTCGGCACACACACATGTACCTCCTGCTAGCGCTCCTGGACATGACCTAACATCATTTTGACAAGAAGAACATAAGCCGTTACCTCTATCGTGAAGCTGTTTGAGCAAAATCTTCCAGACTTTTTGCTGCAGTGTTTTGAATCCATTGCTGAACAATGTTTCGGGAAGTCCGTGGCCTAATGGTTAGAGAGTCGGACTCCCCCCGCCCTCGACTTGACCACTCGAAGGGTTTGTGAGTTCGATCTCGGGCCGTCAGGAATTGTGGGTGGGGGAGTGCTGTACAGCTGCTCTCTCTCCCCCCTTCAATACCATGACTTTAGGTTGCCCTTTGATGCAAGTGGCATCGACCCTCAACTGCTTCTCACCCGGGCGCCAGCGAAGCATAAAATGGCTTGCCGCACTGGCTCCGGGTTGGGGTGTGTTCCCAAAGATGTGGTGTGCGTGTTCCCTGCTCTGTGTGTGTGCACTGCGGTGGGTTAATGCGAGCACGATATTCTGAGATGGGTCCGCCATACTTGCTGAATGTCACTTCACTTCACTTCAGAATTCATGTTTATGAGCTTTAACAGTCCACCTGCTCCGCTGATAAGCAGAAGAAAGATTCACTCAAAATGAGAGAATAATCCACAATCCAGAATGTTATTTCGCTTTAAAAAAAAAAAAAACACAGAAGCTGGTAATTAGTGATAGTGAAACTTGACAAAGAGGGGAAAAGTATCTGTTATATAGATACTGCCCGCCGTTCTCAAACCGCTAGTTTCAAGTTGGGGAATGGTTGATGTTTGGAAAATCCCCTGCAGGAACTAGCTAATTCTCATGCTAGGTGCAAATGTCTGCTTTGATTAGCAATAGGTCATTTGCATAACAGGGTGGGGGGGTATTTAGGCTAATGATGCTTCTAACCTCCACGCTAACCAATCATAACCAGAGGCCCCTAGATGGGTTAAAACATGCCTCCTAATCCATCCACATCAAACACCAATCAAGAGTCCCAGGCAGGGGCCGCATAAGCACGCTGGCCCTATTTACCCTCTCTGGTAAATCTAGACTCAAATTTGGCCACTTTGAAGCCAGGTGGTTTCATCCACATCTGTAGACTTTTCGTCTTAGTCCCTCATTTGTTTAATGCATAGATCTACAGAATTAGTTCCTGACCTGGTTTAATGTCCTGCAGTTGTGGAATTATATGAGTGGGATTAAAAGTCTAGAAATGTTTAATGTTTGTGATTTGTAGATTGTATGGACACAATAAATAATAAGTTAAAAAAATACATTAGGTACTACAAATGTACTTTTAACCTGTACAAATCATTTTGCTGCCTGTACAAATTGGCAGGGAAGAGTGGGGAGGCTAAACGAAAAGCTGGGATCTTTTGTCAGTTTTACAATGAGCCTTTGTTATTAATTTTTCACAGTTTTACTGTTATAAACAACTGAAGTAACTAGTATTGTGTGGAAACTATTTGGTACACCTTTCCTTTTAGCCATGGTCCTTGTTAGTGTAATTTAACATTTAAGTACGTCAGTAATATTAATTAACTACATGCCTTTCACTAATCTGGTTAATGGGTTAGGATGAAGTTTTGGGTTTAGGTTAGTTGCATTTAATTATAGCATACTTATGGTTATTATGAGAATGATAATGAGTGCCTGTAAGATGTGTAACAAAGAGACGGATCTAATAAAGTGTTACCAACTAAATTTTTTTTTTACACGGTACGCTTGTTGTACAGTTCATTTGTTTTTAGGCCCGACAACACAAAATGCACTGGGTGTTATACAGTAAATGCTTTTACTGCTTAAGTGATCTGTCCCATTCTCCATTGGGTGTTTGAGTGTGGGGGGGTGAGGGAGCAATGGCACTTTCGGCAAGATGCAAATGCCTGTACTCTTGGTGAAAAAATATTGTTTTTTTTTTTTTATGTATAAATTCCCTGCAGGCATTTCAAGCCTGTCCCCCCCCCCCCCCCCCCCCCCCCCCCCCCCCCCCCCCCACCCCCCCCCCCCCCCCCCCCCCCCCCCCACCCCCCCCCCCCCCCCCCCCCCCCCCCCCCCCCCCCCCCCCCCAGAACCCCCCCCCCCCCCCCCCCCCCCCCCCCCCCCCCCCCCCACCCCCCCCTGTTTGAACTGTATTTTCGAGTGGTGTTTGGAAATTTTCGCTTGCCGGATCGTGGATCGACGATTCATGTAAATACAAAGCATGTGGCCACCGTCTGCATGGGCCACACTTTACATTTGGTGATTCCCTTGCCTTTAGACGGTGAGGGCAAATCTCCTGTAATAACCTTGTTGTGTATTACTAAACCTACAATGCATGTTTGAATACACAATGCGAATATATTGTACAGTGTTGTATGCATTTTTAATAGAAACTTTGCTACTTTTAAATATAAGCATAATTTCTTATTTCCCATCATCATCCCCCTGTGCCCTTCTCCATACTTTCTGTTTGCGACAAAAATCTCTATCAGTTACGACAGGGGTCCCACATTCCTCATCCAATCTGGGATTCTGAAATGAATCTCTGTGACTGATTCAGTTATGGCTTGATTGAAATACATGTCGTTGATCGCTCACGACTCTCACAGCACTAGCTCTCACATAACTTAGGAGCGCTTACTGGGCAACTGCAACTTTTCGAACATTGGATTGCCAGGAGGACCTTCTAGAGCATTGCTGCATATATCCTGAACTAGGGTGGTTAATACGGGTCAGACACAGTCGCGGGAATAGTGGAGACAGAACATATAAGAGCCAAGAATGAGTTATATCCAGTAGCTCAGCTAGCTGTCAAGAGCTGCATCATTGCCCACACACACGGGCTCCGCTTCCGTGCAGATGGCACAGGCTAGAGCTGGGGCATGTAAGAAACGGATGCGCTGCACATGCTCTCAGCAACCCCACAGATTGAAATGACATTTTCTGGGTGGCAATGAACGGTGCAGAACTGCCCTTTTCCGCCCTGCCTCAAGTCCAAAGAACATTAGAGGCATTAGATATAAGGCAGGCAAATCGTGCTCCTGGTCGTACATTTCTGCAGAACTTATATTGAAACCTTAACTATACACCTGAACTAGATAATCAAAGTTTTGGGTTGATTAAAAAAATGCAGGTTTGTTACAGCCCTAAACTCTGCTGGAAGGTAGATCACAAGGAGCGGGACTGAAATACCCCTTGATATCAGGTATGCTGTGCGCACCCCCAAGTCACCTTGCGAAAGCCGCGACGAGTGGTTTTATCTGTTATTAAAAGGCCCTCAATTTGAACAGGATAGATGCGGACATAGGCGAAACAAGAGGGACAAAGAGGACTGAAGAATTGTCTGTTGTTTCCAAAAAGCGCACTTGGTACAGTACTGGTTGAGCAGTTCATCTGAAAAGGTGCTGAGAGGAGAAGACAATGGAAATAATACACTGGAGCTGGTCAGATGGGGTTATGAATGCAGTGGGAATTGAGTCAGAGCTCAGGACAGCGAGAGCAGAGAGTTTTCATCTGCTGTCTTGGACCGCTGCCATGGATCTATCTCTGCATCTTAAATTTGTCTTGCTCGGTCTAGCTATGCCTGAGAGGAGATCATTGTTTCTGGCTTTTCTCTCTGTCCGTCTTTTTCTACCTATCACGAACTCTTATTCTGAGCTAGTCTAAGAAACTCTTTTGATGTGCAAAGGATAAAGCAAGGATTTTTAATGAATCTGAAAAGCCAGTGAGCATCAATCAAAGAACAGCCTTGAGCCTGCACAGGAGATCAGGGGGGGGTCCACCTGACAGCAGGAAAGTAGAACAAAAAAAAAAAAAGGTTACAGTCTGCATACAGAATGAATGTACTCTCTTGGCAGGAAACTAGCTTTCCAGTGTAACAGACAGATGTTATCTCTTATGTTGCAACAGTTGGTGGCTTGAAAATGTCACTCTTTTCATTGTTATACTCATTTGTAAAGATGCAACACCATCCTAGATGCGTGTTGAATTGTAAAAGGGATGACAACCTGGTGAAATCCCAGAGAACAAGTGTGGGAAGTTCAGAGGCCTCTTCCCTCACACAGGTGGGCGTTATCCAGACAGAGAGGCTAAAGACAATGCCCTCTTTCCTCTACTCTGTTTACCATCCTTTGTTTCACATCCCTGTCACTTTTTTGCTAACCACTGTCCCACTATCTTTTTTACACAGCCCTCCCTCTTCCTCTGTTCCCCATGGGCACCTTGATGTGGCCATTTCTTATCAGAGAGAATAATTCTAATTGTGGCATAATTTTCCCTATCTGTTATCTCACCCCTTCTGTGATATAAGAATCCCAGAACAGGTCCAGAAGCTTGGGGTACAGGGCCTATTTACCCACCTTTTGTTGTATCCAGTCATTGATAAGATTTGTGACTATGTGTGTGTGTCCTTACAACTCTGTTCTGTCACAGTATCCTATTGGGAGCTAAGTGCTATGTCGATAAGCAATGTAAGTCAAGCTCTTGTGGGATAGACTTGACAAGTTTAGTCTCTCGATACTTCTTTGCCCATGGCTTTTAAGAAAATCTGAGTGCAGGTTCCCACTTTTGACATCTTATGTGAAATAGTGAAGGTGCGGAGAGCACAAAGCAGCCCCAAACCATCATAATCCCATACACGGCTTGGAGGAAGAGTCAAGCAGAGGTCTCTAACTAAGAAAAAGGAGCAGAAATCAGCATGCTGATGTGACGCAAAGTCCTCGTGGGGTGTGAAAGAAAGCATATTGACGTGAAATGGAGCCTGGCACTTACAAAACAAATTAAAATATATCCCATGGCCCAGATGGGAATGGTGAATGAGGGGCCATATTTGTATCATGGGTGTGAGACGCACCACAGCGAAAACAGCTTTTCATTGCCACTTTTGCCCTGTTGTGTCCTCTGTGGAAATGAACCTAAAAAGGATGGTGGCATGATTAGCAAATCAATTTAGTCAGCCGTCGGTCAATATGGCAGGCCAAGAGGAGATGGGTGTTGATGCTGCCTTGCCATCGGAAATAAGGTGGCAGATCGAAATTTGAAGTGACTAGATTCCTCGTCCCTGGTTAATTAAGTAGTGCCATTTGTCACTGTTCCTACTTATTCATAAATCTTTCCTTCAAGTTGGGACAGCTTGTCTGAAGGAGCTAGCTAAGTAGGAAAGCACTTAAGACTAATCTATAGAGTTCAGCACTGGGTGCAGTCTTGTGCCTGGTAATAATCAATACACTGCAGTAGTGTCATAAACACAAAGCCACTTATGACTAAAACATATCAAGGGGGGATAACATCTAGAGATTATTCTTTAAGCTTACAGGTTTTTGCACTTTTATTGATTCAGTACAGATGAACAGGAAATGAGCCATGATTTGTAATGTGTTGTACCTTGTTCGCTAACTGGCACATCACCCCAGCAACAAGAAACATCCAATCATCCATCCATCCATTCTCCAAACCACTTATACAGTGAAGGGAGTGGGGATGCTGGAGCCTATCCCAGTGTCTCAGGCCAAAGGCAGGGCACCACCCTGGACAGATGGTCAGTCACAGAGCTAGCAACTTTGTTTTGTTTAAACATTTGAGTGTTCCGAATGCAGACATGGTTAGAAAATACATACCCTTCCATACTAGATTTCTGAAAACCAAATCCCATGCAAGAACAAACTTTAGGCTGTCAGCAGAGCGGACTCCATACATGCCTATTATTAAAGGGTAAGCAATCTGTTTTTTCTTATCACTCTGTTCTTTGCATCATATTTATATTGCCTGTCCCTCAGGTTATAAGGTTTAGAACCCAGGGAAACATGTCCATTTCATGCATGACTTTTCTGAGGAAGATGTAAATACAGGGTTGTCACCAGTACATATGGTCAGTGATGGAACTCCTTTACAGCTGACTTGTTTCCTATGAGTACTCTATGCCGAGGTTCAGTACACACCCTGTGGTTTCTTCTGATGGGTGCTCCCATGTTGAACTAACTGTCTCCGCTTTGAGTGACACCAAGAGATGTAACGTACCTGAAATGCAGAAGTTCACGCATAGGTTCCAGGCAGTCAAGGTGTGGTTAGCAGGTCTATAATTAGAGTTGAGGCCACCGAGTCTTCGTGACGGCATGTCTGTTTTTGTGTGTATGCTGGATTTAAAAGGATCTATGTGTGTGGTGTGTTTCAAGTGAGTGAAAGAGAACAACAGCAGAAAATTCCCAGACTTCTCATTATCTGTATACCTCTCAATTGCATCTCTTAGCACCTGTACTTCCTAAATTGAAGGGCGTCCTGGCATAAAATTATCTTCCCCAGTCGTCATGTTTGTGCCACCTTTGCCTTCTGTGTTCCCCAGGCACTTCACATTACTGCAACACCCACCAGTGCCTGTACATTTATACCACAATACAGAGTCTTATTGAAGGACTTTATTGGTTCAGTGTAGATGCTGTTAAAAGCCACTGTGTTTGATTTATGAGTCAATGATTGGACTCTAGATTGCTATAACCTTCCATGTCACCTGCACTACAAACAGACACCCAGCAGCGCAGCCCTGCATTTCCCATCACTTGTAACACCGTTCCTGTTTATTCAACTCTGTTATCTCATGTGACCATTTCCCCTTAGTTCCTCTATCAACGCTGCTGTCTTCACATGATTGCTGTTGTTATAGTGCAGTGTCTCCAGATACACCCACATTCAGACTTTATAGATTAGATTATTATTCAGATTATGAGTGGGAAGTGTGGATAAAATCACAGTACAAGTCATTTTATAACTCAATATGGGAAAAGTCAACCTAAAAGTGTTTTAGATATTGCATAACCACATAGTGAAAACCTATATTGGAATAAAAAATGAGACCCATCTCATGTCTAACTCAGACCTCCCTCCATTCCTTCTCTCCCTCCCTCAGCCTTCTCACCAGGCCATCTACTGAGACCCATAAATCAATGGAGCTCAGTAGCCCTGTCGGGGTTTACCGTCTGTGGGGGGTATTGGTGGCCTAGGCTCCCCAGCCACTGGCTTTAGTTACACATCAATGAAGGCAGGTGAATAATACATTAGTCAGCCCCCGACAGTACAGTTCTAGGTGGGAAGGCAGACTGAGACTCCCCAGGCCCTTCATCAGTGCATCTGTGCCATAATCAGCCTCTGGGGATATACCTCTTAGCTTTGTCCTACCTCTCTTCCACCTGATTTACTTATTGTGTATGCAAATATTATGATGTTTAAACACCTGCTTTGGGGGTTAAAAGGACAGTTCTCTAAAAAAAAAAAACACATATATTTCACACCCTATATTATCCAGACCAAGATTAAGTTATTAAAGTGAAGTCTATCTCTATAGAATATGGAGTACAGGTGGCACTGTGTGTAAGGTATTAAATACAAATAAATTGCACCATTCCTTTCGTTGAGGCCAGGAGCTGCAAGTGACACCCATTAAGTCTAGGTTAATGATTTGAAGCAGGCAAGAAGTATTGCAACTGACCCAGGTCGGCCAGCAAGTACTGTAGAGATGGATTGTTGTGGCATAAACGGTCCTGGAACTGTGGGCCTTCACAGTACAGTTGCACTGTGTACTGATTTAATCCAGAGGTTTTCAAGTGGCCTTTCCTTGCATGCACAATTATAAAAACATTCACACTATCCCTCCAATGTATCAAGGCTTTTATTTAATTGTTTCAGAGACATCTAAACCCCTGGCCATATGGGGCAACCTAGAAGGCGGGTGGATGTCAACCTTTCTATCAACCTTCTCCAGCATAATTGCCCAGAAATGTACTTCCCATTACTACATATACCTTCTGTCACAATCTGTGAGTCAATTTGCTGTAAGTGAAACACTTAAGTGCATGATTGTGTGATCGCCAATGACCTAGACGCCCATGTGTCGTAATCAGGCAGTTGTTTCTATTTTAATCAACAGTCTCGGAGGTGGAGTTCGTGAATAAATTACTCAGATGGCCGTCTTCCATACACTCTGCCAGTCTTTGTCTGTGCGTTAGAGAGACGAAAACCATTTAGAAAGGTCTAACGAGTCAAGTTATTACTGCAGCCAAGTGTGAGAATAATTAACTGAGCGGCAATTAAGAACACGGCTGAAAAGATCGAACAGATAAGCATGGAGAGATTCACAACCAACATTTTTTTATTATTTTTTTTTTGCTTGCTTTAGCCAACAGGGAGTGTACAAGGAGTAAACAGAAATAACAAGTTATAACCTTCAATTAAAACCTCAGGTGCATTGGAAAAACGTGCCTGTGGCGGCATTATCTGGAAAGTTATATTACTGTTTCTTTTTGCACGTTTCACGGCATGTTGCAAAGTGAAATGTCCAGTGAGTGTTGATAAAAGCATGTTAAATTTTCCCTGAAAAGGGTGATATCCCGGTGAGTGGCGCTTAAAATGTTAATGCTCTATTGCGTTTTGGGATATAAACGCATCACCTACACTAAATCTAACCGATAGTGTTTACAAAAGCAAGAGTGAACTAAAAAAAACACATATGCTGAAGCAACAATGCCACTTTAGCTTGGTTCTACAAGTCTTTGAGCTCTTTTATCATGACTCGTGTTTCACAGTCCTCGTACCTGAGCATTTTACTATGTCAGAAATACATACATATGGGTTTGGAATAACTATCGTTGGTGTTTTTCTGTTCATTTCAGCTGGAAAACTGCAGTGATTTTTTTATGTATAGGTAAATTTTTTGTAGTTAGAGGCATGTTTTTCCAGTGAGCTTATGTTGACTAATTACCAAATAAGTACAATTCTTGGTACGGTTCTATGATTCACGTAGATAAGACATACCTTGGTCAGCCAACTTTACCAGTGCCTGAATAAAATTACAAAGTGACAAATAACAAAGTGACGTGATATACAGCCAAGTATGGTGACCCATACTCAGAATTCGTGCTCTGCGTTTAACCCATCCAAAGTCCACACACACCAGTGAACACACACACTGTGAACACACACCCGGAGCAGTGGGCAGCCATTTATGCTGCAGCGCCCGGAGCAATTGGGGGCTTGTTTGTCTTTCTCAAGCGCACCTCAGTCGTTGGTATTGCCGGCCCAAGACTCAAACCCACAACCTTAGGGTTAGGAGTCAAACTCTCTAGCCATTGGGCCAAGACTTCCCCAAAATTACCAGCATATGGTCAATTACCTGATTTGAGTGGTAAAATTTTGATCCAGGAACATGCTTTATGTGGTAACGTCACATTTTGCTTGTATATGAATGTTTAATCAGCTGTGGGAGCTTCTGAAATGTACATATCTCTGCGCCCTACTTTCTATTAATGACATATTTCCAAAGTGTCAGAGTTTGGTAGAAATTTCCAGTTCCAAACCATGCTTTTAGTCATATTCAATATTCATAATTAACGTATTCAGAGACTCGGTTTGGGTGTGTATTTCTTTCTGTGCATTTATTTGTCGGCTCAACATTCACAAAGGCCCTACCCATGTCCATTCCTGTCGGTAACTGCCTAACTTTTCTTTGTTGTTGCAGTACTGACCTGAGATATATAGTTGGGCAGGTAAACATTAACGAATGGGCTCTGGGCTTAATGAGCTAACATGAGAAGAGCTAGTCGAAAGAGGCCTGCTCTGACTCAGGGTAATGTGTCAAATGTAGCAACAAACGCTAAGAAAGAAGTCCAAAGAACTTAACATAATAACTCCTATTATGGTGCGGTGTGTAGTTGAAGCCATTAGACATGTTTTCTTTGTTCTAGCAGGTAAACCACAACACATCCTGATAATTAGCATGCAGCATGACACTGAGCTACAGATTTGTTCCCATGTCTTCAGCGGTAGCTGCCAGTGCTAATATGTGACGGCACTGGGAGGTTCGCAGGGATCTTGCCCTCGCAGCTTGGGTTTTCTTCTCAAGAAATTCAAAGGAATCTCAACCTCACTGGCTGCCCCAGACGGTATAACGGTTTGAAACATTACGAAGTGATCAAAAGCCACTGGAACGCTGGAAATGTGGACCACATCAGTCCAGTAGCTGCTAACAAACAGCTGCACCCTGATGCAAAAGCAGAAATCTCATATTTAACATCCATTAGAGGTTATTTGTATGTTTGCATTGTAAAATTGCACTGTATGTCTGGCTGATGACTATATCAGGAAGTAATTTTCACCCAGACATATATCTCATTATATAATTTGAAGCAGAACGGTAAAAAAAAAGAAAATTCTAACCAAAGCCTTTATACATACATTTATAGATGCTTATGAGTGACTGCGATGATGAACCCAAAGGTTTTTTTTTTTTTTTTTTTATTGTTTCATATTAATTTTTTTTGCATTAAGATAATTCAACTTTTTCCTAGGCTGTCAATATTTTTGCTACATTTTTAGAGGTGTTTTTATTAATATCATTATTAATATTTTTGCTGTAGTTTCAGATGCCTTTTATTTTTTAGTTTTATATTTCACTTTTCACTCACAGACTTCTAATCTTCAAGTATGGAAAATCTTTACTTCCAACTTTTTGTATCTTAAACACTGGGGATGGTTGAAGAACACTGTGGTGTTTTTGTGATACCTGTTCACTTTCCCATTGTGTCCATGCTATTATCGATCAGAAACCGTGATGTCAAGCTTTGGCATCATCCTCAGCGTCCTTTCACAAACATCTTATCTCAAGGTAAAAGTAGTTGGAAAAAATTAGGGTTTGGGGGGCATTTCAACATCCGCCCCACAGTCTGAAGTACCTCCTTTAGTGTTATAGCATGGCAAATGCCTTCCAGTGGTCCTGAGGGATCGTGCCATTACCATATATTTTAGCCTAGATGTCTGTTGGCTGCCTCTGCAGTGGCATAATGAACGTGTCAAAGGGAGGCGAGTACGGCAAACGGGCTGTTGAGGATGGTAGATGAGTCCCTGGACAGCAGCTACAACAGACAGCTCCTCTCTGTGGCTGACATTCAAGCCAGTGGCAGCGCAGTGCCAGAATACCTCAATAATGAACCTGGAATGGAGGTATGGGGAAGTCAGACATGCCTTCTGCCTCGTTCTTTTGGCTTGGATTACAAAACACCAGGAGAGGAATATAAATACCTCCAAAACCAAATATTCAGAATTTTGTGTGGGAGGGCGCATGGCTCCCTGGAGACCGGGGCTAGTTGTCACATTCGTTACTCCAGTAAAAATTTCTCAGGGTTGGTTTCTTTTCCAATTTCTGGTTGGGCATTTCTGTCTTTTTTTTTTTTTTTTACTGTTTTTGTCCATTAAACAAAGATGTGTTGACTTTTCATGGAATATGCCTCAATAGCACCATATGAATAATGCCTGTGCACTCAGGTTGTTTTTGATTTATGTAAAAACATCTCCATCAGTACCGTGTGCCAGATTTTGGGACATAGCTTGACTGATAATATGAGTAGTGGGTAATGATGCATTTAGCTCTCTATTGAGCATGGAGGCATATTTTAGAGTTTCAAAAAGATCTTTTATTTTTTTCTGCAGTATTGGCAGACTTGCATTCCTGGCAGTTTATTACAGACTGAGTTGAATTTCAACCAGATCGAGAAAATCAATCAAAACATAGTTACCGTGATTTTAGTCCTTATACTTTTCACTTGAGGAGAGGGAGAGGTGTTTGACTGTTGGTTAAAATGTGTGTACGCTCAGTTCAGTCAATGGCAGGATTCCATCATGCTTGACAGATTGCAATTTTCTCCACTCATTTAAAAAAAAAAAAAAAAAAAAAAATATATATATATTATATATATATATATTATAATAATATATATATTTTACACATCTTGGAGGCTTTAGGTTTTTTAATCATAAAAAAAAGCTACATTACTGTTTAACCTATTTCCAACATTTAATTGTTTATTGAACATTGGCGTCTTTTTAGAAAGTTTTATTTTACATTTAAACAGAATACAATGTTACTAAAATGCAAAGGTCTCTAAAAGTTACTTTGTTTTTTGATAATTCAGACTCAGAGTTTTTATTTATTTTAAATAATAGAGAGAAACCCCCATGGTGACACCAGAAACATTTTAACAGGTGTTTTTTTTTAGACTGAATAGAATGCATTTCTTTGTGTGAAACACTAAAACAACTCTTTGCTTGGGTCGCATTGCTATGACCTTTTGTGACCTAAACATATGTTTTATTATTTTCTCAGTGCCATTTACAAGATGCTTTAGGAGACAAAGTGTCCCTCCCCCTCTTCCAAACCTTCTGTAAATCTGTTTTACTGTCACTGGCTTGCATTTTTCAACTGGCTAGTTGAGTCCATCTGTATTTATTCTAGCTGGCCCTGCTCCCTGCTGACAGTAATGGAGACCTGGAGAGCATGATAGACAGGGAGAAAAAGAGGAGAAGGGTTTTCAGAGATATGGGGGGAATCAGAGAGAATGAAGTGGATGGAAAGGATGGCTGTGATCAGCGTCGGCCTGGTCAAAACACTTCCTGTTGACTGATACAACCTCAGACACTTGGGGGAAAGAAGACAGAGATAGAAAAGGTGTGAATGAAACATTAAAAAGACAGAAGGAAAAGGAGCGGGTGAGACGCCAGCAAAAGAGTGGCTACTTTGAAGATCCTAAAAATGTAGGATATTTTAGGTTGCTTTAAAAATTTTTAAATGTTGCTACACAGTCATTCCACCACCATATTACTATTTGTTTTTAATGTTGTACTGACATTCTATAATGCAGAAAAATTGTATAAAAAATAATGATTAAAATATAAGGAATTTTATATATGAGGGAAAATGCTTTTGCGTTCTATCACAGATGTTTGCGGTTTCGCAAAGAAACTTTGCATTTGTGCGCAAAAGTTTTTCCATTCACCCGAGAAACTTTGCAATGGCTCACAAAATGTTTGCCAAATAAAAAATAAAAATTGTTGCAAACTTTGCAAGGTCGCAAAAGTTTTGCATAAAAACTTAGAAATGTACACGAACAATTGTTGCGTTCCCCGGAGAAACACTCACAAAACGCCTGCGTTCCCCCCAAGAAACTTGCCGTTTGTGCGCAAAACTTTGTGATTATGCAAAATTTCTCAGGTGAGCACATAACATTTGTGAGAGAACGCAAAAGCATTAAAATATTATTTTTTCCTCCCATCTCACATTTTTCCCCTTTACTTTTTCCCTTTAAGTTTTCCTTGTGTCTAAACTCTGATTCTAGAGTTTTCTTTTAAAATTATATGCAAAACTTCAAACAGAAACTCTTGCTTAGATGTCATAAACATGTGACCATCAACATCGATACGGAAACATGACTGTGGGGAGAATCACATGCTCTGACGCATAAATTACATTATGCTAGTGTTTTAGACTAGGAATCCACATGAAACACATCATACATCATGAAAGTACAGCTGTCGTTCTCTCTGACCAGCAAACACTGTCATTACTGTTGTGTAAAGATGCCTGAAGCATCAGCTCTGGTGAAGACGTCATACTGTAATATTTTTTTTAAGAAAGAATTGGAAAACCAAAAAGAGCACAAGCTTTTGAATGAAAGTCTTGGTAGATATTGATTAGTGGGGAACACATTTAAGTCATTTCTAACCAAAGAGTCAAATCTAAAATTATTATGAACACAAACGAGGCCTACGCATTCTTGTTTGCCTTGCGGCCGTACAATAACTCGCCTCTACAAGAAGAAACACAAACGCATTAATTGATTGTACTCCTGCAGCGATGTGAGTCTAACAGACGGCTCCCATTTAGTGTGAAATCTGTAATTGGATCAACGTTTGGTATCAGAATACGCCAGCGTGTTAGCTTAAGTGGCTCATTAATAGCTGATCGTGCTTTATCTCCATCTCAAACGCATCTCGTGTCCTGTCTAGCCACAACAGAGTAACTGATGTGCAGTATCGGAACACTTTCGCTAAGTGCTTTAGGGGACACCATGCCCGAATTCATGACAATTGATCACAATGGGCATAGGTGGCCAGAGCGAAATAGTCCATTTTATATCATGGATCCCTTCTACCATTTCTTTTAAGGAGACATTGTTTACCTTATTTACTTAGAAAGTTCATAGGTAGTAACCTTTTAAGGTACTAATATGCATCTTCCATGTGTTAATGAGGTCCAAAATATATATATTTTGAAATATTTTCACCCAGTGACAGCTTTCGTACCTTTTCTTTCTGAGTATATCGTGATTTTTCATGAGATATTTTTAATGCCAATGTTTTACACACGGTGTGTAACTATGTAATAATATATTTATTACTATATTATAATGTGTTAAAAAAAAAAAAGTTGCAAAAGTTGTACCTTCTTGGGTAGAAGAGTTTATTCCTTGTCCCAGTTCCCTGAAAGGGACATTTCACACCTTATCTACTCTCCATTTTTTTTTTTTAATATCGGTAACTTTTAAGGCACTTATAAGCATGTTATAGGAATAAATATTGTACAAAAGTGTACCTTTTGAAAAGGTACCACCCCAGTGACAGCTTTTATACCTTTTGTTTTCTGGGTGTACATTGGTTTTTCACTAGTAATTCTAATGCCAAATGTTTTATATATTGTATTACATGTTATAATGTCTTTATTACAATATTATTATATTGTAATACATACACTCACAAAAAAAAATTGGGATACATAAGCTTATCCCTTATCCTAGTACCCTTAAAGGGACATTTTATACATTATCTACCCCTAAAATATTAATAGTGCACCTTGTTACTACTCTAAGGTACTAATTTGCATCTTTTATGGGTAGAATACCACTCAGTCCCATATGAAAATGCATATGAAATGCGATACAAGTCTCGAGTAATTCACATGGAGAGGGGGACACTGGGAAGGTCTCACTGCGTTAAACAGGTGACATGATCACTCTACTTCTTTAGGAGCTCTGGACATGGTAGTAATAGGGACACACATTTAGACACTGGGAATGCAGCATTGTGAGCACACCTGGTTAGCAGACAGTCGCCCCAGGAGCTGCCTGTTCATCAGACTGACCGTGCTCTGTAATTAAAGGCCTTGGAAAAAGGAAGAAAAGAGAACTGATGTGGGTAAGGAGAGGTGCAATGCCCATTTCTGTGACTGAAACTAGATCTGGAAGGCACTGCGGGGTTCATGCAAAAACGATCAAGACTTGAATATTCATCTCGTTTGTGGCATCTTTTGCTCGCCGTATGTACCTGACGTGCTCTCCTCTTTGTGCTGTCTGTGAGCGTGAACGGCATGTCTGGCTCTGCTTGATCAAAGCAAATGGGCCCATTTTCCACAACCCCATTCCCTTGATGATGTCAACTTCAAAATCAGACCCCCTAAGACCTCGCACTAATCCCAACATCTTCTAATGTCAGCTAAAGAACTAATTAACACAACAAACAAAAATGCAGCAGGCGCACTTATGCTCTTTGTCACCTTCCTGTCAAATGCTGTCATCGTAGCTGGTGTCAAGACTGTTGAAAGAGTCTTTGAGATTTGAGCGTCGACCATATTCAATTCAACAAAATGGACAAATCACTCAGGTTAGTTCTCTATGAAACTGTACACATTAGCATATTTCTAAAAAAGTAGTACTTATTATGGAAATTATATGCTTTAAAAGACTATACTTATGTGCAAACTGAATGTAATTTTTTGGACCCTTAATTGCATGTTTATCGCAAATTTATTACAGTATAGTTTACATTTATTTAAAATGCAATTTAGCTTAATTTTAGAGTATTTTCTGATTCACTTAAGTCGTACTTAAGTGCATCTTTATATGTAATTTTATAATTGTTTCTACTGTCTTTGAAATATGGTTAAAGTTTACTATTGAATGCACTGACAAGCATTTATAGTAAACACTAAAATATACTTAACATAACTCCTATTGAAAGCAGTATATGTCATGTATTTAAATATATTTGTAATTACACATTTGTAATCATGTAGTGATGTAGTATATTCACTTTAAATGTAATATTGAGTAACACAAACTAAAATATTATATTATTCAACATCAAAATAAGTTTACTTCTTAAAAGCACTACAATGACTTAAAATGTACTTAACGTAAAACAATTAATTTGAAATTTTTACCTTTTATTTAATTGATATTTTATTATTTACAAGTGCATTTTTATTATTATTTATTATTATTATTATTTTTTTAAATATACTTTTTAGATTTGTAGTACAATGCAATTAAATGTACATTTTTGCAAGTGGTAGATTTTCTTTGAGCACATACTGATAAAATTCATAGCTTGAATACATTACAAGGCACTGGCATAAATGTAAATCTAGCACAAATTTTGATTGTTTTGCATGACATAACAATAGTCAAGTGCCAGAAAACTCTGTTTTTCTAAATTTAGGAGTTTTCACTGTACAATTACAAATTCAGCAAAGACTTTTCAGGCAATTTTACTGGTTAAAAAAATATGGTAAATCCATCATGAAATGAACACTACATCTGTAGCATTGACAGTGAGCCCTGTTAGTACGTAAATGACTGGGAGAGTGACAAGCATTGTGCCATGACTGACAGACAGATGGGGATGAGGAGACTCCTTTCATGATTTTCCCCATGGAGGATTCAGGGTGATGGTGATCCAGCACCTACATCAAAGAAGCGTCGACCAATTAGAGGTTTGCACACGCAGCTCACCAAAAGCAGCCTTCTCCTCTAATCACCACACTCCAGTGTGGCACAAAAGCCTCTGAGGCCGCTCCACCACATTTCAATTTAAATAGGATCCCCCCTTTTTCCCCTCCATCCTCTGTCAACGACTTTCCCCCTCTCTCCCATACACACTCTCCCCCACTTGCTGCTGCGTCTCACCTAACCCCCAAAAAGCTAATAAAAGCAGCTACAAAAGCCCAACACAAAAGCAATCATTTCTAATTAGCTTTTAATAAGTTTTATGCAGTTGTTGTCCCCACTCCTGTTGACACATCTCAGTGTTGGGTGGCAAAACAGAGCTCAAGAGTTTGGAGACAGAGAATGTGACATTCGTTTTTTTTGTCACCGGGCCTGCCGTTTTCTTCGGTATGATTTCACAATGGCACAGCGTGGAGACAAAACTGGCAGAGATGCAAGATGGAATAGACAGATCTGAGAATTTCCAGAGAATTAATGAATTATTCCTGAAAATTGAATACAATGAATACAATGTTTGATTTAATAGTTAGAATAAAATTACTCCAAGTACAAATTTTTTTTTAAGAGTGTGACATTTTACAATAAAATCAACGATTTTTCATTTAGGGATGCGCTGATCTGATTTTCATATCGGATATCGGCTCCGATACTTCTTTTGTTTGAAAGATTGGGTATCGGTTAGACATCCGATATTGTGAATATATTCTGTGTTACTGTTAAGCCGCACAAAAGGCATAAAAAACATTATAAAAATCATTTTTGATACAAAGTAATGCATTATATTCCAAGTCGTCTGACGCCATACGATAGATGAATATTTAGGTCTTTAAAGTAAACTCTTTCGTAAACTCGCGTAAACTCTTTTCTCCGCTGCGGCTGTAAGTCAGCATATCACACAAACCCTGGTTTTCATTTGGATGCGACAGTCAGCTCGGTACAACTCTCTCCAATCGATCGTTCAGGTGTTCCCATTATTTATACTCTTGATTTGTAGATAAATGTCCTATATGATTTTTGCATTAAAAGGACTTTATCTTGCTGGAGTTTATTGTTGTTTCTAAATCGTGTTGGCTTGCTACTGGGGGTCTGTTGAGAACAAAAACGGAGGGAGTAGAAAAGACTATAAAATGCTCCTCATGCACACAGTAACTGACAAGATTTAAAAACGTTTTAAAGAAAAGGCTCAATAAACTCTTACACAGATACAAATACATTAGCACATCATATCTCTTCCCTTTGTGGTCGTTTGAGCTTTTTAAAGCAAAAGCGCGTCTGCGTGCTGTGACGCAAAGTGTATCTTTTTTGTGCACCGGATATACATACTGTAATCGCTTTCTGTTGCACTGTGATATTGGTTTGGACATATCTATCAGTATCTTTGGTGACCTAAAAAAAACAAATTGCTGGACCTAACATAGGTTAATGAAATGTCTTTAATGTTTATTATACCTATATCTATCTATCTATGCATATAGATGCACATGACTATAATATATTCTAATGCAGTCTAATATATATATCGTATCATAGTATAGGTATAATATTATTATATATATATTTTGAATTCATTAAATTATTGTGCACTTGATTTTTCTAGAACAAACTTTTGCAGCGGAATTATCCACTGGATCTTGGGGCGGTTTTGTCATGGACTATGAATATTTTGTTGTATAGACTATTATCGATATGTTTTTATATATATATATAATATAAATATTTAGTCTTATATATAATAATATATTAATGTTTAGGTTATATTATTTTGTATAAGTAATTGTGTATGAAAGAGTGATTATCAGTTCCATTCACAGATATATAGAATTTTTTACACTTATTTAAAGAACAAAAACATGATATAATTATAAACAAAGAAACCTTGGATCAGCCAATAGCAAGGTGTGGGGTGGGTTTTTTTGTTTGACTGACCAATGGGGAAGGTGAGGAGTCATCACAAAACTGGTTAACAACATTTTTTTATTTTTGCCGCTCCATTTGGTGGCAGTAATAATGCAGAAAGTACACACTTGTCCTTTAATTTTCATGAAATGCGAAATTATATGTAAATTCTGTTCTTTTTAGTCCTTATTCTGCACTCTACTGGTCTAGTCTTTGCTGTTTCACATGGATTTTATTTTTTTATTTTTTTTTATATCCCACGTCTTCTAACCTCCAAACGACGTAAAAAAAAAAAGGAACGGGTAAAGCTGAAAAGCAGAAATCCTGCAGTAATCTCTCACCTGTCTATGCCCACACGCCACTGACTCAGTTTCTAAATCCACCGAACATTCTTTGTATCAATAGAGGTAGTTTTGTTCACATACCCCTCTTTAACAACGATTGCCTAACTGGAACAAAGAAATATTTTAAGGCAGTCGTAAAACCCACAGAAGGTGTGTTTGTGTGTTGTTTGATTCAAGTGTTTCTCTGTCTTCCTCTGTTATTAGTGCTGCTCTGTCATTAGAGGATTAGAATGGGAGAGCTGACCTTTCTTACATCAATAAACGTGTGTGTGTGTGTTTTAACATGCAACTCCGATAATGGGGAATTTGGCTTTCATTTGAATGTGTGCATGTCTACACTTGTGTGTTGTTAATGTTTAAAACCAAAACAGGCTGACTTATCATTTAGTAATTTACATCGATTTCCTATTTCCTCCTAAACATCCGGGTACACATTTCATGTTCTTTCAGTCATCAATGTTTTTGATTATGTGCTTCAGTTACCTGAAATTATGTACATTTCCAGGGATTTTTGTGTTTATATGAGAACCCTATTAATGAGCCATTGTATAAATATGTACATGTATAAATGGATTATTAATAAGGTCCCATAAAAGACTCAAAATCTCAGTAAATTAACATGTACATATATTATATAATACTGCTATTAAACACACACACACACACACACACACACACACACACACACAAACAAATAAGTGATCTATCTTTTAAAGTAGTTCAGTATATTATTATTGTTACTATTTAAGTAAAAAAAAACAAAACAAACACAAGACATAATTGAAACATTAACTAAAATGAAAATGAAAACCAAAAAATTTATACAAAATATATATTTTTTTGTAATTAAAGTTGATTGTTTGCAAATCTTCCCACATAGTGAGGTAGAGATGTGGGGGCGTGTTTAAACGAGCCGTTTTAGGAGGGTGTGGTTGACTTCTTAACTTTTATAAAGAATATCTCTTTGGATTTGAGACTTTAGTCTTTGCAACTTTACAGATCTTCTTTATTCACCAAGAGCTTGTAACAACTCCAAAGAAGAAAGGAAAAATTGAAATCGCATCATATGACCCCATTTAAGTAGCTTGCATTGGTATATTGTTACTATTTTCTTATATTTCTTTATTTTATAGTAAAAAAAAAAAAAACCCAAACAATTTAATTATTTTTTTGATGACAGTTTCAACATGAGGCAAATAAGGAAACCTGCGCTTCATTTTGCGGCAGTTAATTTATGTGTCGGGCCTGTTTTCTCAAGTTTCATAAATGTTCTGCCTCACTACCTTAAGTTTATGGTGTGTCATTGGGTTTATAGCCTAAAGTTTGCCCATGCTTCACACTAAAACATTCAGCTTGTGCAAGGGGGAGGTTTCTTCTCAGCACTCGTCAATCAGGTTCGACGTCTCCCCCCCCCTGCCAGAAAATACCCATACCTTAGGCTTTTCCTCAAAACTGAGAGAAACAGGAAATAAACTGTTCGGTTCCCAGCTGCCTAAACAAAACTTTCCCTGTATGGAGCCATTTTAAACAGTAGCGAGCTGGTCTGTGGGCCGTAATGGAGGCATGGTGCTGCTGTGGGCTTCATGCTGGAGTGTGAATGAATTGTCGCATTGAGGGCACGGCCTCTCGCCCCCCTGACTGCGGCGGGATGGGGTGAGGGGTGGCTCGCCCTCCGCTGCGTTCGCTTGGGCTCTCTCATTGAGCTGAGAATTGCCTCCTCATCTAAAAGAGCGTGGCTCAGCTGACACAATGCTCTGCTCTGCTGTTTTTCAGCACAGCGATACAAAACGCAAACAAAACAGAAGGCTGCAGAACGCCGCAGTCAGTCTCCGCATGCTCCCGAACGTTCAGCCTGTTTCACTGAGTCACAGCTCGCTTTCACTTGGGCTTGCTAGCTTTGCCACAGCTGGCAGCTGACTTATGGGTTTCTTTTAAATAACGAGAGCGGACCTGTCAGTCAGTGACACAATATGACGGTCCGGACGCACCGCATGACATCCCGACAGGCAATCAATGACCAATTCTATCTGAAAGAGTAAACAGCTGCCTCAGACTTGGTCTTGTACAAACACCTACGTGTTTGAAACTTCTCATGTAGGCACAAACAAGTTCAATATTTCCAGTAGACACAGTTTTTTTTTTTTGTACGTCATGAGTAAACAAAGATGAGTGGAGAAGATAAAACTAATGTAAACTTGGTATTAACATCCGTCTCAAATGATATGATCTCAGTCAAATTAGACAGAGTGATACGAATGATTTTGATTGACAGGTGAGTAGGCGGTCCTTCGCTGTCATCCGGGGACACATCAGGATGTATCGGCAAGGTGCAAATAATGCATATTGTTCTGCACAATTAATCAATTTAAAATCGCAATATTGTGGTTGTAATAGCTGCAGTTTAATTTTAAAGGGCTCGTTTTATTTTCCGGCAAAATAAAAGCTTGATGGTTTTTATGTTTGAAAATCAGACAGCCATAAAATATTCATACTGTAATTTTACAGTTATATAGTTACAGTACTGTAAATTTAGTTGTATTAGTAGTAGTAGAAGTATTTATCATTCTAAATTCTTATTTTTATTTATTACAAAATTAATCAATCTGTTTATTTTTTATTATTTTTTATAGCCATAATAATAATTATAATGAAAACAGGTACTATTACTATTATTACTACTGTTGTTGTAGTTGTGCCATGTTTATATATTTTATAATTTGAATAAAATTACACAAGTACACATTTTAATAAATAAATATGTATATTACAAATTAAGGTTACACTTTATTTTTAAGGTGTCCTTGTTACAGTGTAATTATACATATAAGTGCTGAGTAATATTAATGAACTACATGCAGTAGTTAAGGTTAGGGTTTGGGTTTGGCTTAGGGTTACTTGGATGTAATTATGCATAATTAATTGTTATTATAATAGTAAGTACATGTAACGTGTAACAAGGACACCTTAAAATAAAGTGTTACCAAATTAATGTGAAGCAGGGTTATTATAGTTAACTAACACTAAAACTTAAAAAGCCTTTTCGCTAATTGAAATAAATGAAATGTTAATGGAAATAAAATATGAAAGCTGTTATTTTATTCGTTTCTTTTATTAGTTATGTTATTTCAGCTAGTTTCCAAGGTGACATTTCTCATTTTTATTTAGGTTAACTTGATGTACTAAAAACTAAAACTGAAATAAAAATTAATTAAAAATAAAATAGACATTTTAAAACAGCAAAAAACTAACAAAAATGACAAAAAACACTATAAAATTACTAAAACTTTACCTAAAATTAACAGGAGAGCAGAAAACATAAAAATAAAATCGAATCTAGGCAAAATATTAACAAAAACTATAATAGTATAATAGTAATAGTATCTCAATGATACTGAAATAAAACTGATGTGCAGATACAATTTACAAGCAAGCCATTCAGATTGATAACACCAATCAAAATTATTAATGAACCAAAAAGATTTCCTGCAGAAAATGCCACAATATTATTATTATATTATTATTTATTATTATTTTACAATAAACAGCAAACCTAGAGCTGTTTGTGGGTAAATATATATATATATATATCAATTTTTTGTCACAAAAATATCAATTATTTTCCTCCAAATCATAAAGTCCTACATGCGGTCACAACCACTACAACTTTTCACATCGTGAATGAATGTTAATGCCTGGTGTAACAGTGTTTAGCACTCGCTTTGGAGGACAAGAAACATACTCTGATATTTATTTGAAATACTCCCATTCATCTAATTTAGTAAAATATAGTCCCAGTTGTAACTGCAGCCACAATGTATAAACAGCCGGAGCAGGTGGCAGAAGGTAATATGGTCTGGCTCAATATGTTGGTAGTCTAGGCTGAGTGAGTGTGCTTTCATTATAATAAATACAGAGAGCTGCACATATGGCTGGTTGGGATAAAAACAGAAAAAACAGACAGGCAGAGCATATTGGGTAGTGAGGAAATTGTGAAGATCTTCCTTTTGTGAGTTTTATGGTGCTATTCAAGAACTCCTTTGCTCTGTTATATATCCTCTTGAGTTTTACAGCTGCTTGCTTAAGGGTGCGAGTATGTGGATGTTTTGTGTGTGTGTGTGTGTGTGTGTGTGTGTGTGTGTGTGTGTGTAGGGGAGCGGGTTGTCTTTCAAAAACACTTAGCTTTTCTTTCCCACCCAGCAAATACAAGGCTAATTAAATCTAATTAGAGGGAGGGCTGTCATAAATCTTTGACAATGCCTTCTGGATCACCCACAAAGCTGTTTCGCCTTTCTGCCGTCTTTTCACTGTGTTGATTAGCATGATAGCGTTCTCTCCGTTCCTGCACCCATGAATTTACCGCAATGCATTAATACCTATTAACAACATGGACAGTGACAGATGCGTGTTGCTTAGCTCATCCCGAACAGTGTGAAATCACTTCCTCCCAAGTTTTTCCATTTCCATGTATTTCCCTTATTTGTCTGTTGATTAGGCTAATATTCATTTTTTATTTTTTTGCAGAAACACTGATGGACACCAAATGGGCCACCACTGAACTCGCATGGACCTCACATCCTGAAACTGGGGTGAGTTATTACTTTTGTGTGTTTGACTTTGGTTAACCTGAGCCCATCATGCTTATATGATCCACTGCTTCAGTCCAAATAAAGTTTACAGGGTTCTCTCCGGGTCACATTTGACCTCAGCATAAAATAAAGAAACTAACTGGTCCGTTTATTTTATTTTATTATTTTATTTTATTTTATTTTATTTTATTTTATTTTATTTTATTTTTTAATTTATTATTTGTTGTTCTGTGTTGTTTTATCTTGAATTTATTTTGTTTCATCATTTTATTTTGTTTTTCATTTCTGTTTTGTTGTTTTTAATTTTTATTTTTTATGTTGCAACATTTTGTAGTATTTTTTTCCCCCCTTTTTTGTTATGGTCATTTTGGCATTATTTTCATGTAAAATAAGCAAATTTTCTCCAAAATGTTCACTACCATAATAATAATAATAATAATAATAATAATAATAATAATAATAATAATAATTAAAAAAAAAAAAACAACAACAAAAAAAAAAACTTTGCATTACTGAAAAGTTCTTCTCCATTGAAAATTACGTCTCCATTGCAGTAATGACAGTTAAAAATGTGCTTAATTGTCTTGAAAATCATGTTAAAATACAAACTCTCAAAATCAACTCACTGTTATCAATAACATTTCTTATTATCTCCATTGAAATCATTCATTGGAGGGTTGAAAATGACTCGCACATGTTCCTGCCTGGTTTCGTGATATTCTCTCATAAATGCTGCAGTTATAGGACCTTTAAATCAAGAGGTATTATAAAAGGTACAATTACAGTCTTGTTCAAATATAGTGTGTTAAAACACAGGAAGCTCTGAGTTCCATCAGATAAAGGCAATGCCCAAATTGGATTTCACCCTAGCTGTGTTACATTCATTCTCCAAAAGTGAAATTGTGCCCACAAGCTTTTGGCAGACACAGCTGAAGTATCCTTTGCTTGGTATATCTTTCACAATACCCAGACACTGCTGCCTTTTCTTACTTCTTTTGTTGGGATTTGTCTAATTCTTTTTGGATCCTTCACCTCTCTTCCTTATATCCTTTACGTTAGGGTCCTGTGTCAATTGCCCCCTTCCTGCCCCCCCAGCCACACCATTTCAGCTGTTGCAGTCACCCCTCCCCAAAACCTTTACTTCCGAGTAACTTAGCACCAATGCACCGAGGCGCAAGAGCAGCCCCAAAGACACAAATCAACTGGCATCTTACCTTCCCCGTCCATATATTATTCTTGTAAATATCCCTCCCCGCCCCCATTAAAGCACTAAAACTCACCAGCACAATGGGCCAAAGCACAGCCCCTTTACACCCCAACAGATGCTGCTTTTCAGAACATACATTGCCCAATTCTTTCCCTTCTGCTCTCTGTCATACACACTGCTATACATTTCATCCACGCCACCCCACTGTATTTTAGGACAGACGGGGGAAATGTGGCACCAGTGTGTCCTTGCTTTAAATTTCACAGTGTTCCAGACACTTCTTTTTTCAATCTCAAATTGAAATATTCCTTCTTCTGGAGCGAATCCCACAACAAATGTTATTTCAGACCAAAACTAAAATGAAAAATAAGATGTTTTGTGAAAATACTGTTTTACATCAAACTAATCTCATTGGATTTGCATGATTGCATTATATATATATATAGTATGTTTCTGTTTAAATTTGCAAAAATTAAAGGCTATACAAGAAAAACTACCATGAACGATAAATGCTATAGAATTATTTATAGAATTATTGCTATAGAAAATATTTATTTATTCATTTATTTATTGCAGTTATGACAATTTGGGGTAAGGTGTGGGAGGGTGTTGCCTACTTGTCATATTTTTTTGGTATTTATTTTTAGCAAAATATATTTTCTTATTTCTGCTGGGGATTAAATGCAATTTTGACAGTTTTTTTTTTTTTTTTTTGGAGATCCAGCCACTGGCTTAATTGGCACCCTCCATATCTCTCTTTCCTACAGCACACTCATTTCTAATTTTGTGTGACACTGAGTTCAATGGTATGTCGCACCCAGAAAACCAAAATGGGAACTGGGCCCAGATAATAAAAACAGGGGCAAAAAGTTGGAATAAATCCCAGTCTGACACAGCAGTTATTTTTCTCTTTGCATTTAATCTGCCATGAAAAAACAAACAAAAAAAAAATTCCTCTATTAGTCATTAGTTTGACACCTGTTACCCCAGAAATAAACACAGATATATACAGACTGTAACACCATTAAGGAAAAATAAACATAATGACCTGCTGTCGCTTGAACCTGACCTGATAATTCTTCCAAGATAAAAAAACCGAGTAAAAAAAAAAAAAAAAAAACACTGTAATGCACTTATATATTCATAAATAAACCACATAAACCATCATTCCACAAGCAGCATCTGCATCTTAAGTAAATTAATTGAACCTTTTTTATTTATTTATTTATTTATTTATTTTACTTTCAACAAATCGAAGAAATGCAGCAGGGGAAAATTAATGAGCATAACTTTTCACCTTGAAACAGAAGTGCGTATTTTTTTCAGTACTTTCAGACAGTACTATCTCATATCAACATGTAATATGCAGAAATAACTTAAAGTAAGCCATTCTTAGGCTTATTTCCCTGAAAATGAGCTGAAAAGAAATCAACTGGGCATCTTAATCTTAAAAGGAGGAATGTTTGGTGCACCATTATCCCTAGAGTAGTCGACACCATGTGTGGGCCACTTACTCATTTCCGTCTTCACTCCCTCAGCAATTTATTCCACTAAACTAAATGCCCATTTACACTTCATTTTTTTCCTTCCCTTATCGCATTGACCTGATGCTTATTATTGATCTCAGCACCCTTGGCTCAGAAAGACAGTGATAAAGCAGAATCTTCTGGAAGCCCTGTCTGCTTTGGGTCCCCGGGGCCCATAGGAATGAATGGCCTGTCCGCACAACATCCATATTTCTATGTTAATTAAACACTTCACCTCTACACAAACACTACGCTACTTTCTCAACAAATCTCTCAATGCCGTGCAATTTTTCGTTTTCGGTTTTTGGCTACAGCTCATGTTCTCTTTTAGGATCGCTTATTCTTGCTCTGAAATTGAACTGGCTGTAATCAAAAGAAGTTGGACGGTTTCCCGAGGTTGAGCGTGAATCTATTTGTTCCTTTACTGAATTGAATGTGAATCATTTCTTGTTGCTATATGCTGCTTGTTTAAACAAGCCATGGTTGATGTAAAAACCATCATTAGATGCCAAGATTGCTAGAAGGCTTTTTTACTCGACCACAGTCTGTACTATCATTAGTAGTTGCTACATAATGCTTATCATGTCACATGCTGTTACCACAAATCGCAATGTAACATTTAGTACCACATCAGCAGTCAACCTCTTGAAGATACCTCTCACCTTTCTTTTCAAAAGATGTATACATTTTGGTAGAAGATTGAGTGTAGCTTGTTGATCTGTATGAATACAGTGAAATCATGATGGTTTAATTGAACAGTAATTGATTGTGAAGTGATGCAGAGAGTACTCCACAGTCAAGGTATGAGGGAAACATCCATTCGTTTTATTCGATGGAGTTCTGATACTCCACAGTAATTTTGATTAATTTGCCAGGCAGGTCTCCTCATTGAACTGGTGAACACAGATGAAAGACCAGCGTGCAGCTGCCCACTTAATGACATCACACACAATGTGTAATTGAAAAGGCACTAACCAAAAAGCCCAAAATTTAATTTCCCCTCGCTTTCATCCCACCCCACTCACTCTTTTCTCAGCTTGCACCCTGCGTTATATTGTTTCTTAGCTCCGGTGTGTGGGCCTGGAGCTGAGAAGGAGCAATTTATTGCCTGCCATACCTCTGTAGCGTAACACCTCAGAGTTCTAAAGCCTTGGATAACATCAAAATGAGAACAGTTTCATTTATAATACTGACAATAAAGTGTATCGTACCATACTTTAGATAAAAGAGTCTTCTCTTCTGTAGAAGAATCCTGGAATGCAGTATATATTAGGTGCTAGCTCATTCTGAAGGTGAACTTGTATGTTGTTTTATATCTATGACTTAGTGTTCTCTTTTTTTTTTCTTAGTGGGAGGAAGTCAGCGGTTATGATGATGCCATGAACCCCATCCGAACATACCAAGTGTGCAACATTCGTGAGCTTAACCAGAACAACTGGCTTCGCAGCGACTTTATCCCTCGAAAGGACGTTCTCCGTGTTTATGTGGAGATGAATTTCACCGTACGAGATTGCAACAGTATTCCTAACATTCCAGGATCATGTAAAGAGACCTTCAATCTATTCCACTACGAGTCCGACTCGGATTCTGCCACCGCCACCAGTCCCTTTTGGATGGAGAACCCTTATGTTAAGGTGGACACCATTGCTCCGGATGAGAGCTTCTCTATGTTGGAGTCTGGTCGGGTCAACACCAAGATTCGCAGCTTTGGTCCACTTTCCAAAGCTGGCTTCTATCTGGCTTTCCAGGACCTGGGCGCCTGCATGTCTTTAATCTCTGTCCGCGTTTTCTACAAGAAGTGTTCCACAACCATTGCCAATTTTGCCGTCTTCCCAGAGACAGCGACAGGCGCCGAGGCCACGTCACTAGTCATTGCCCCTGGCACTTGTGTACCTAATGCTCTGGAGGTGTCTGTCCCTCTTAAACTCTATTGCAATGGAGATGGAGAGTGGATGGTTCCTGTGGGTTCCTGCACTTGCATGGCTGGGTTCGAGCCTACAATTAAGGACACACAGTGTCAAGGTGAGTGCTGATACATGTGTTTTTTCTCACTGTGCAATTTGTTTTATCTCTCAGTATCACATTTAGCCAAACAGACAAATCATCCTGCGTTTTTTTATTATTATTATTATTGAGGTGTTTGACCTAACAGCAAATTCTACTATACTACAATAAAATAAGAGCAAAGCAATTAATAAGTAAAAAAAAAAAAAAAAAAAAAAGTCTGTATATCTATCAGGGTGGAACATTTTGCTGAGAGAAAGGGGTATATTTGATGAAAAACATATCAGGTTCAGGCTGAGGTGAATTAAGCCAGTGTGTAACATAGCCACAGTGAAAGTGAGCAGGGCAGACAGGGGGAGGTCGAGGGTCAAATGGAGAGCTGGGAGTGAGAGGAGATCTGAATCAATTTGAGGACCAAGGGCAAGGGCTGCAGTGAAACATTAATGAAGAGCATTAGATGGAGAAAGAAAAGTAACCCTGTTACAGTCAAGGCACCAGAAGTGAAAGTTCACAAAGAGACAGTTGGTTCCAGCGCATTAAAAAGACAAAGCCACTGAGCAGTGAACCTACTGAGTAAAGTACTAAACTGAACAGCCGATTATTTGTGTATAGAGAAAAGAGGATTATTTGTGGTGTTTGAGGTAATCGTAACTGTTGTGATGTTCATACAGAGAGTTGAAAATTTAAGCAAAACTTAAACTGTAGTGTGTAATTTGCCCTACACAGTTTGTGCTATGGACATGAATACTGTTTTAACCTGTATACTGCTAATTTTACAAATATATATACTACTAAGCAATTTACTCAACATTTTTAGCTGTTGGATGATAAAAAGGTGGGGAAAAGTCCCATAGGTTTACATTTAGGAGGGACTAGAATATCTTGAATATGACTTGGGGTAGTCACATTTTAACTTGAGATGGTAAGAAACCACCTAACAACCATAAAGTATGCAACAAAGAACAAGAAAGAATGCCTTAGGAAAAGCATTGCAACTCCTTGGCAATCCACCACAAAACCCTTGCAACCACACAGTACCCTAAAAAGTTAAGAATCCCATAGCAATGCCATGGCAACCATTTAAAACTCCTTAGCATAGTGAAGCAAGTTTTGCACCACTCGCATTATTTATTTATTTATTATTATTATCATTTTTTTTTTCTGCCAGAAATTGTATGTAGTTGTCAACGTAATGAAGGACTTTTATACTACTGTTAACTTGATATCAAACGTGTGTATACCCGTAGGGGAAAGTGGGCAGTCCTTGGAAATCTGCTGCCTGATGTAGATTTAAAAATGCATTTGTTTGCTTGTGGTGGCTCAAGGTGAAAGCCCTGGCTGCTGTGCCCTGATAAAATGTTCTCTAATCAAGCCAACCGGAAACTAAAGGAGGGATAAATCCCTCTGTCACCTCTCTCTTGCTCGCCTTCATCTGAAGGCCGTTGGTCTCATTAATACTCTGACAGAGCACAGTTAGGACATTCACATGAATATTAATCGACAAGACCCTTTTTTTTCCTTAGCGTTCCATATTTCCCCTATCCGTTCTTTCTCTTCGCTTCCAATTTCACAACAAATTCTAATCACTCCCTTAAGTCATTCTCCTCTCAATGAGAGAGGGAGAGAGTGAAGAAGGTTTGGGCAATAGAGTGCGAGCAATAGACTGTACTGGTGAGAGTGTGCAAGTAAGAGAACTCATGAAAAAAGGCCACATGATTTGCATTTCTTTTGCTTTCTTTCACCTCTTCTCTCCCTCTCGCGCTCTGTCAGGAGAGCTGCTAGAGGAAGGATGAGGATGAAAGGAAAGGGCTGACTTCTTACCTCCTTGGAAGCGATTAATCAGCGCTTTCAATCCTTCAGAAAACAGCCCGAGTTTTTTGAAGGGGAATTTCAAGCAGTCTTTCATGGGGGCTAGAACTAGATGGTCTCATTTGTCTTCCCAAGATTTTGGTTGATTTATGTACATTTGAAATGCGAGGCAAAACACTGAGGACTCATTAATCTCCAAAGTGATACGTTATGTGCGATAAACCCAAACTCACAACTACACTCTTTCATTTTTATCTCTACGTGAATTGTTTTCTATGTTCCTTCTTCACTACCTATCTCTGGCCTACACTGATTAATGGTTAAACAAATAAGCCCCCGGTTAACCGAGTTAACAGTATCCCTGAACTAATGAAGCCTTGTGTCAATATGGCACATTCTGAGAATGGGAACTTGGAAAGTGACCTCAGGAACATCACCGGTGTTCCACCCCAATTCTTTCACTTTTTTTTTTTTTTTTTCTTTTTCAATTCTTTTTTTTTTTTTTTTTTTTTTTTTTTTTTCAGAAAACACAGTGCCTGATCATTATTTGCTGCTTCTAACCCTTACTGATAAAATGGCTTGGAAGGCTGGGAACTGTCAGCATGCTTTAACATAAAAATGACTACTTGATCACATAGACATTCTGAGCAGAAAGATCATATATGCATTGTGTGCCAGGAGAGCACCTCTCCATTTATTGTAGATGTGATACAATGTGTACACAATCTACGTTAATGGTGTCAAAGCTCCACAAAGGCCAAAGACCTGTGAATGACACACTAATCTTTGTATTCATAAGATAACAGCTCACACTTTCCCTTGTAGTCTTTAATATGCTTTGTTTATCTTAGAGGGACAATTCCTGCAGTACAACATTGACATTCCCTGTGTATGAGTATTGATTGAAAGAGTTCATTTTGAAAAGTGCTGTTGTTTGGAACAAACAGGCATGTGTTTGTAATTCAAGTTGACGGTTAGCATATGCACATGGGGTGTATGCAAGGCCTGGGTATGTTGTTGGAACTCGTCTAGTCATGAGGGGGTTATTTCCCTTAAGGAAAACAACAGCAAATTAACAGTGGCAAACAAATACGTAAGCAAGAACCTGTGTGCCTTCTTATTTTACAATGTCAAAGATGGAAAGGATTAGACTGCATACTGTGGGCAAGGAAAACTAAAGTAAGAAACTAGATTAAGGCAAGCAGAGCTCACAAAATGCAAATAGCAAACGGGAAATTGCTATTGATTCTGTTGGTGAATGCAATGAAAAGTTGTCACATGCCTAGATGGAAGCATTCACCGAAAATGAGTTGCAAAGAAGAACACTTGATGTGAATTTGCGGTTACAGCTATGAGTTTCTGTCTCTGACAGTCAAAGTAAAAACTCTTTCTCTCTTTAGCTTGCAGTCCAGGCACCTTCAAGTCCAAGCAGGGTGAAGGGCTCTGCTCCCCATGTCCGCCCAACAGTCGGACAAGTTCTGGAGCTGCCAGCATCTGTCCCTGCAGGACCGGCTACTATCGGGCCGACAATGATTCACCTGACTCAGGATGCACCAGTGAGTAATGCTCTTGACTAAACCTGCCATTTCACCCACCATGAACTTTTCTAAACATAAGGAGTGTTGTGAATTTGCCATGTTATCAGCTCTCAAAAGCCGCATTAATCCAAACACCGTATGTACATTCATATGTTCATCCATATGTAAAGCAATTCCTCCGTCAAACATACAGAAGAATACTGGGATTGTTTCGAAACGTTTCCCTTTCTCCTGTTTTATATTAGCTCCTTTCTGGTTGTGTTCATTGTCAGCACTCTGAACAAATACATGCAAAAAAAAAAAAAAAATGTTTTCCCAAGTGAACCACAGCTATTTCGAGCCATTTTTGATGTTGAAATGAACAGCACAAGTGGGAAAAACAAGCTTTTGCTTAATTTGATTAACATGAAAGCACTTAATCCACATTGAGTGTATGTGAAGCCCCATTTGACCAATTTTATTTCAATTTCCTGCTTAAAACATTTTAAAGTAGCCTAATGTGATCTTGTGGTCTTAGCTGCTTACCAGGCTGGTTTCCCCGGCTTAGGCACTGCTTTGTTTGGTCGATTTGTTGGGTTTTAGGGAATTTGTCAATTTTAACCAGTTTTGTGACCTAAACTAGCTGAACACCTGCTTTGCTCAGGGACCTGTTGGGAAAGCAACTAACCAAGCATAAACCTTCTAAGACCAGAAAACCACCTTAGGCTGGCCTTTTTGACAGGTTTATTAACACTTACCTCAGGGAAACAACATGACAAAAATATTTGCTTTTTGCAGCCGTACCCTCAGCTCCACGCAGTGTCATCTCCAGTGTAAATGAGACGTCACTTGTACTTGAGTGGAGCGAGCCACGTGACCAAGGTGGAAGGGAGGACCTTCTCTACAATGTCATTTGCAAGAAATGCCTGCCTGAACGTGGAACCTGCACACGATGTGATGACAACGTGGATATCTCCCCCCGCCACCTTGGGCTTACTGAGAGACATGTGACGGTCAGAAACCTTCAGGCTCACACCCAGTACAGCTTTGAGATTCAGGCCGTCAATGGAGTCTCCAACAAGAGTCCCTATGCACCCCAGTTTGCCTCCGTTAACATTACCACCAACCAGGCTGGTGAGTTCAGTGATTTCTTTTTGATTTCAAGATGGTTATCAATCAGACATCTTCCATGGTCCAAAATCTACCTTGAACAGCCACCAACTGATTCGTTTTAATAACCAGCCCCGACCAGCTTGATCAGCTATCATATTCCAAAACACAGATTCCATCTTAAGATTTTTCTACAGGTTACAAATATGCTCTTCCATATGTGTCCATAAAGGTTTCTCTTCACTTGCTCTAGCTTGAAAAAATGAAGTGTAATGGCCTCTCTTAACATATTTCCAACCCACAACACTCTACCCAAAGAGCTCAGCCCACAGAATGCATCAATGCCAGAGAGCTGTGCTATGAGGCTCGGTAGCAAAGCTAATCGACTCTAGGCTAGAGTGTGCTGGGTTAGTGAGATGTGGAGATGTGTTAACCTTGTGAAAACTGTCTCTTATTGTGTGATTTCAAGTGTTGAATTGACACTGGACTTCTCAGGATAGCCATCAGTTGTATGCATACGCTCAACCCTCATCTTAGCACTCTATGCTAACACCCAGCTTCAAGAATGCCTCTGTTTGCTCTCAGGGATTGACTTCAGGCATTGTCAAATAACCCAGGCTGTTGTTGCATGTGAGTCAATCCCAGGGTGACATGCACACCCACAAAGCCACCCACCCCCATGGTTCCAAAACTTCAGGAGGGTCTGTGATCAGATTATCTCCCAGGACTGTGCTTGAATATTCATCTGCATTTTAAGACAAAAAAATAAATATGGGCCATCAGCTCAAGAGATGTCATGGTTACTTCCACTGCTTCCTCAAGATGAGGCCCCTTAATCCTTGGGTGAGAGTAAGCAAGCTAGCTGCCCAGGGAGCATTGTCTTTAGGGTGAGGCTTTTCTGAGCAAGGCCTGGGTTAGGAGGGATAGTGTTGGGTTTGGGGGAGAGTGAGCTTTTGGGGGAGGTGGACAAAGAGACAGACAGAACAATAAAGAGCTACTAGGGAAATAATCAAAGAACCAGACCTGGGGATTAAAAAGAGTGAGGGAAAGAAAGACAGAGACAGAGGCAAGAAAGTAGGGGATGTTGAGAGCTACTGCAGGTTCTCATTAGTAATTTTACAGTATTACAATAAAAATATTAAAATCTGCATAAATTACAGAAGCACAACTTAAACTAACATTATGTATAAATACTTTACAATTTAAATAATACATCTTTTTCCCATTACAGTCATTTGGGAAAGAAAGAGCTTAGGGAATGGACAGAGGGTGTGTGCAGCCATAAATATATTTGCATGTGTGTGTAGGTTGTGTGGACTGGATCTGCCAGATACTAAGCCTTCCGGTTTGTCTGCCATGGTGCTTTTCACAAGAGACTTTAGAATCCAATCTGTCTGTGTAGTTGAGAGGCTGGGGCCCCGAAAGGGCCCAAGACTAAAAGCTGTCTGAATGCTTACACATCAAAGCAGCTTTTTGGTAATCCTGAATGTGAACATGCTCTAAATGGGAAAAAATAGAATTTCAGCTTTCATTAAAATAGGATTTCTCTCATTTTCCCCACACAGCTCCCTCTGCAGTTCCTACCGTCCACCTGATGGGGGCCTCAGCCAACACCATGAGTCTTTCCTGGCTCCCCCCTGAAAAACCAAATGGCATCATCTTGGATTATGAGATTAAATACCATGAGAAGGTAAGAGCCAGTGTAAGTCAATGAAGCGAAGGGCATTCAATCACAATTCCACCACTGTCATCCTCTGCTCTATACATAATCATTCATCCTGACAACAGCATCAACCCTTCCTCTCTCTCGTATCCCAACACTCTTCCCTAACTCCTTCCTTGATTCATCCCCTTCTTTTGAACGCTGATACCGCAATCAGTTGGAGCTTGGCAGGGATGGAGGCAGGAGGATTTGCATAGAGGAAAAGAAAGGGCCAGGCATATCTGCTTTGTGTTTGATGTGTTGTACTGACAGATTAAACCAGAGCTGCCAGACGCTTGCTTTTGGGTACTGGCTGGTTTTATATGACTTGTTTTATCACTGTTCCCACAGGACCAGGGAGAAGCTATTGCCCACACCATGACAGCCCAGCGTAGCTCAGCACGCATTGAGGGTTTGAAGCCAGGTACGCCGTATGTTGTGCAGGTTCGAGCCCGAACGGTGGCAGGATATGGCCGCTACAGCAGCCCTACTGACTTTAGCACCAACCACCAGGGTATGTAAAACAACGTATATTCCTATATTATCACGTAAAAACAACTTTCTTTTAAAGAATATCAAGCACTTGAATACATCCCATGATATCTCTCTGTGCCTCTCACACAGCCGATGCAGACAAGACTCTACAGGAGCAGTTACCTCTCATTGTGGGTTCTCTGACAGCAGGGCTGGTCTTCATCATTGTTGTTGTGGTTATTGCTATTGTCTGTCTCAGGTAAATGGTTTGATTTTTAATGTACCTTAATAACATTCAGTAAATGTATTTATAAATGGATCACACCAAGAGTAGAAGAAAAAATTAGAAGTCAAAGTATACCTATGAAACAACACAATGTGCATATGCAATTTAGTTGCCAATAATGCTTACTTTAAACCTATATGACAATTAATGAATGCAGTTTGAGAAGCAGATTCATTCTGGGTTGTCAGTTATTTTGGTTCTTGTACTTAGTAAACTGTAGCCAGTGGTCTCAAATGTACATGTGCCCTACATTGGAATTCCACAGTGTCCCGATGATCGTTGGCACTGGCACTTTCCCTTCTGTGGCCACCTTACCATTTCCACAGTTGAGAGCAAAGCAGCTGTGTATTTAAAGCTTTATCATGCAAAATTCTAAATTTGCACTCTCTTTCGTTCTAATCAGCACAGTTTTTCTCAGTATCTTAACTTGTCTGTGACTGAAAAAAAAAAATGTAGGCCTTGGCATATTCCGGAACTGAATTTGAATTGGAAATGAGATACAAATCACCAGCGGGTATTATTGGCCTGGTTACTAGTTAGACAACAAAGGGATTGCATTAACATGTACTAGAAAGGGGTTGGGTTTGTTGAAATTGCATTGCATTTAATGGACTGAGTGGAAAAAAAAGTGTGAAGGAAGGAATTAAGAGACAGGAGTGAATTAAACAATGTGGCTGTAAAGATTCCTTAGCATGGAACGGGAGCAAGACAACCAAGTGCTGCTATGTGTAGTGACAAGGGTCTCTTTAGGGTGATTCTGATTTTCTCTTAATTTTCATATCATTCTCTTTCTGTAATCGACCTCAATTTATGTCCCTAAAGGGGCTGGCAGGGAAAAAAAAACAGGTCTTTTTCAAGATGCTTGTTTTCCTACATTTAGATAGAAAGTCATCAACCTTTTGTAACTGACTGTATTGTCTTTGGTTCACAGGAAACAACGCAATGGGCTCAGAATCAGAATACACAGAAAAACTGCAACAATACAGTAAGTCTCTAAAGAGTTTACTTGCATTCTGATGACTAACAATGCTATAAATATTGTGTATTATGGCAGTGTGATTCATACGGCTATTTGCACTATTGAATCCCCTATAGTCACACCGGGGATGAAGGTCTACATTGACCCATTCACCTACGAGGACCCGAATGAGGCCATCCGCGAGTTTGCCAAAGAGATTGACGTTTCCTGTGTGAAAATCGAGGAAGTCATTGGCGCAGGTAACCAACAACACAAGCTCCTGAGCAACAGGGGGAAGACAGCTAGGCACACCCAGGCCATACCTTTAGAGGACTTCACACCAAGCGGTACTTCAATCAACTCATACCGCTCCAAAATATAAACCCTTAGCACCTTACCAACGTCTCTAACAGCTTTACTTACAAAATGGAGCTTCTGAGGTTATCTTCAGAGCTAACTATAGAGCTACCATTCCTGCTAACTTACCAAGCTTGTCCTGAGCCTGATGACAATTAAATATCCTCTTGACCTTATGACCTGTTAACTTCCTTCCTGCCTTTAAGACCACTCCCCTTTGTTTTGTACATTTTCTAAATGTTAACATTAATGTTAGAGCCAAAAAAAAAAAGTAAGATTCTAGTTCAGTAAGACATGCAGCCATGTTGTAATGAATTGAGGAGCCCCATGTCAGACTCCAACAAACAAGGCTTTTAACATCTAACGCTGCTACCTGAACCTGTTTTTTCCTAGCTTTGTCTAAAGTGATGAACCCCTACCATGTCCCCTCCCTGACCCCTCTGTTTCTCTTGCACTTGCTTACACATTGCCCTAGACTGCAGACGCAAGCCATCCAATCCTCCCAAGCTTCTGTCCCCACCTACTTCCCACATTCCCTACCCTCACTCCCTCCAGACCCTAGCATTCTCTGAACCCACCCTTTACCCTTTCCACTTTTGCTTTACTTTTCCCATTTCCTTTTCAGTACCCTAACTCCCAACAAGCCTTTAAGAGCTTTTCCTGTTGAAGCATTCCTTCCTTCCCTCACCCTTCCCTTATCCCCCTGTATACACTCCAATAGCATCACCTTTAGCCATGGCTTCTCTTGCTGTCTCCCCCCGCTCCCCCCTGGGTCCTTTATGCTAACCAGTAACTGTCCCTCTCCCCTTTCTCTCCCACACTCCTCCACTCTTCCCTCTCCTCTCTCCACTACATCTTTTCTTCCTCTCTCTCTGTCTGTCCATTACCTATGTAGGAGAGTTTGGGAGAAGTGTGCCGTGGCCGTCTGAAAACTCCCCTGGACGGCGTGAGATCATTGTGGCCATCAAGACTCTGAAGGCAGGCTACACGGAACGCCAAAGAAGAGATTTCCTGAGTGAAGCCAGCATCATGGGCCAGTTTGATCATCCTAATATTATCCGCCTTGAAGGAGTGGTGACGAAGAGTCGGCCAGTCATGATTGTCACTGAGTTCATGGAGAACGGAGCACTTGATTCCTTTCTTCGGGTTAGAGATGCTTACTACCATCTAATTAATGTTTTTTATATATATATTATATATATATATATATATATATATATATATATATATATATATATATATATATATATATATATATATATATATATATATTTTATATACCTGAATGTCTTGTTGGACATCTATGGTATTGCAAGTAATATTTAAAAAGTGTGTATACCATACCATATGTGAATACCATAATTGTTGCAGTCTTGCAAGATTTAGTCCCACATTAGTTTTCTAATAAAAAAAGAGGGGGATGTTCTCACCTGTCCCCCTTGAAAAACATCCTAACTTTTCTAAATAGTGGTGACAAATAGTGAAGGCTGCTAGCTGTGACTTTGAGAGATATGAATCATCTGACTGATGAGTCACATCCTGGAAAGTTAAAAAACACGTAGACAGCGGACATTTCTGTTTATAAATGGGTCTGTGATTTTTCCCACTCTCTCCAACAGCTCAATGATGGACAGTTCACAGTCATCCAGCTTGTCGGTATGTTGAGAGGCATTGCATCTGGGATGAAATATCTCTCCGACATGAACTATGTGCACCGTGATTTGGCAGCCCGTAACATTCTGGTCAACAGCAAACCTGGTGTGTAAGGTGTCCGATTTTGGCCTTTCTCGTTTCTTGGAGGATGATCCCACTGACCCCACCTACACCAGCTCATTGGTCAGCATTCAAGTCTTTATCCATTAATATTTTTTTATAGAAATTAAAAGTGTCCAGCTCCCAATTGAAACATTGTATGATCTTGCATCTGTAGGGAGGAAAGATCCCTATTCGCTGGACAGCACCAGAGGCTATTGCTTATAGGAAGTTCACCTCAGCCAGTGACGTCTGGAGCTATGGCATTGTGATGTGGGAGGTGATGTCGTATGGCGAGCGCCCATACTGGGACATGAGCAACCAAGATGTAAGTTTCCTCTCTACTTTGCCTCTGTTCAGCTTAATGTGAGCATAAACTAACACCAACTATTATTTGTCCATCAACAGGTAATCAACGCTGTCGAGCAGGACTACCGACTGCCCCCACCTATGGATTGCCCTACTGCCTTGCATCAACTCATGCTAGACTGCTGGGTAAAAGAAAGAAACTTGAGACCCAAGTTCTCCCAGATCGTCAATACCTTAGACAAACTTATTCGCAATGCCGCCAGCCTTAAGGTGGTCACCAGCACACATTCTGGGTAAGGGCACACATGGACATATTAGCATGCTAGTTAACATGTTTCCATGGTTCTTATCTCCTTAACTAACCAAGTAGTATTAAAGACTTCTAAATTGCTTATCTCATTTCAAATTTGTAGAATTAGGTCAAAGTTACAGAGGCATTTATATTAATAGCCTATTGATTTCAGCTTATTTTCAGTTGACAAAAAATATTGGTAAGCTGAGAAACTCTAATGTTATGGAAATCAGGATGACCTTTAGTCAGTAAAACGTTTAATTGCACCATCACAGGGCTATCGATTGTTTTGCCTGAAATGCTAGCTCCGGTCTAGGCTTTTCAATTTGAGATATTTAATGGCATAAGCTTCCTTCCAGATGCCTGTCTCTATATATAACAGCATTTTACTTGTTGATCAGCATTTTTGCACAGAATCTGTTTTAGCAAGACACACAGTAATTGTTAGCCAGAAGCTGTAGGCGGGTTTGACCCACCTCGGGGTGCCTGCCTTTAGGCTGTAGGTCCTGGGGGAGGGCCTCTAACAACGAGGAAACTGTGGGAGACACTTTGTCTACGCTGCAATGATCAGAGGATAAGGGAAGAATAATTAGTTAATGTAATTCTGAGATGGGAATGGTTTTAATTAGCAAGTAACGAGATTTTAAAAGGGCCAATGGAGAGGTGGCCTGCCTGCTGAGCCTAATGAAAGACTGAAAGATGGGCTCCTGTTGTTGCAACATTTGATGCTCTGTGTACTATCTTCAGTGATCAATTCCTTAACTAAACTTAGGACAGTTTAATTAGTTAATAGTTGCTCTCAATGCTGAGTTCAGGGTAGTTTAGTTATGCACAGACATTTGTTCTTTTGGTTTCCTCATACAGTTACCCCGCCTTGCACTTAAAGTCAACATCCCTAAGATGTGAGATCCAGGCCAGCTCTAACAATGCCCCATTAAGAAAAGCTGCCTTCCAGGTTAATGACCACAAACCTTCAGCCCTAAAGGCAGGAGCTTATTAAAAACCACTCTTCTCATCCATCTACAGACCTTGTCCTCAATAGAGCCTCTGTTCCTTTATTATTAACTTTTTTTTTCTTATGCTTTTAATTGTTAATTAATCTAATGCCATCAAAAGACAGCTAGGTTCAGAACAGAGAGCTTGCAGACAGAAGTGCCTTTGCTCTCAAACTTTGCCTCCCTATCCCCACAGTCCAGACCTCACTGTTAGTTATGAAGACCCCCAGTCTGGTCATAGATCATGTCTGGTCTCTGTTGGTTTTGTCTGATCTAATTTAAACTGGCAGCTTTTATGCATGACATTAAATTTAGTTGCACGATAGTTCAAGAAGAATCTACGCAGGTAAATACAGGCAAACATGATTTAACTAAAAGAAATGTTGCTCCTGGACCGATAAAGGAGGTGTGTCGACCTACTTGTCCTACTTGGATAAATCATGTCATGCATAAAGCAAACAGTGATTTCAAAGAAATATTGAGAAATATAATACAAATTAATGTAGAATTAGAACTTGTCATGCCAGGCAACACAGCCTAAGTCCAAACATTTGCTGCTTCATACGGACCCACACCCACAGCATCATTGCAGTTCTCTCTGGTGGGCCCCTGCACGTCTCCAGCCAGTAAGCCACAGTGGCAGGTTCAGGCCCTACAGGACAGGAGAGGTGGTGGTGGTGGTTGTGGGGGGTTTGGGGGTGAGGTTTCGGTGGTGGAGGCCTGGCGTGACCTAACCCTCTCTCTCTCTCTTTTTATCTCCACTCCTCTCTTTCTCTGTAGGGCCTCCAGCCGCTCCTCGACCGCTGTGTGCCTGACTACACCACCTTCACCACTGTGGGCGACTGGCTGGACGCCATCAAGATGAGCCGCTACCGAGACAACTTCCTTAATGCTGGCTTTGCTTCTTTTGACTTGGTGGCCCAAATGACTGCAGAGTGAGTGTCTGGTTCATTTGTTGGATTGCTTGTCTTTGTTTTGGTGGTCTCACATTAGTTCAAATTGAATGCACTGTGCATTTATGCGACTTCTAAAAGGGGGTAATAATTTCATAATAGTACTTGTGGCACGGACTTGAGCCAGTTGTGTGAAGTTGAACTCTAATTTGGACCAAGTGAACAAACCAACCTTAAAAAGTACTTCAATAGGGAATTTAAAGAGACAGTAAGTCTTGAACAGGAAATTCAATATTTTAGTGATCAGAACGGGGTTTGTAATAGAGCTGATTTCCTCATCTCGCTTTAATTCATTGTAACATTTCATCCTCAGAAAATGTCATGAACAAAGAATCTCACAAAGGTCACTGTCCAGAAGAGAAATCCGTGATTTGTCGCTATGTTAAATGTCTAGACAGATGTGAAGAGAGCAGTTGGGATCAAATACACTAATAAAGACAAAATATATAAATTCATCACGCCCATTAAAATGTAATAAAGGATGGAGGCAGGGGTAATTTGTTTCAATTTGGCAACTTGACAGGTGGACCAGTCGGTGGTTTTCTCGTGCTCTTAATGACTAGTTATTCTCCTAATGGGTTCCATTTATTATCATCTTATCCAACATTGTTGGCTTGATGTTACCAACAGAGGAAAAAGGGAGAAAACACTTTTACACTGTATGGAATTTCTCTGCTAATGTCATGTGATTGTAGAGATGAGAAGGGCAGACAGACTGGGGGCAGCTTGCTCCCCGACAACGTCCTCTTTTGTTCTCTTGAAGGTTTATGCTTATCGGAAGGTGAAAAAAAGAGGAAACAACAAGAGTCTGCACTAGCTTTTATCTGCATGTGTTGCTGTGTAAACTAAAGCCTCATGAAGAGATTAGATTACCTCAGCCAATGAAACAACAGGAAGCAGTTTTATCATAAAGCCTGTGGTAACCTTTACACCACACTCATTCTACAGTCTGTTGTTCACTGAAATATTATTCCAAGTCATGTCTGTGGTTACACTAATAGCACTTTCTTTATGTGAAATTTGACATCTGGTAGCCTTCGGTACAAACCCTTGCAAATCATTGACCAGCGTTTGACCTATCTCCAGTTTGAGAACTGGCTTTGCACCACATACTTGTCTCAGTTCAGTAGCCAAAGGGTGGGGCTGTTCTATTTGCTCAAACCTAGCGACAATTTGCTAACGGATTTTGCTCACATGGCTACGTTCCCATGGGAGTTTATCACTTGAATAACATCAATTCTCGTCTCTCTTTTAGAAACCACTATGATATTTAGTTTAGCAGTGACACTAAGATTTTCTTCTTGTTGTTTTCTACAGAGACCTGCTACGGATAGGTGTAACATTAGCCGGCCACCAAAAGAAGATTCTCGGCAGCATTCAAGACATGAGACTGCAAATGAACCAAACGCTGCCCGTCCAGGTCTGAGATGGGGGAGGAACTGTTAACAGACGACCCCAGACGCCTGATCATCTCCACTAATCAGATGAAACTGGCTTGCAGTGCCTCGGACAACTTTTTCTTTTCCATTTTCCTGTAACGACTGCATTATTTTACACCCGACAGGATTAGATAAGATTATTTTGTACTTATTTTTAAGAACGGAGAGGAAAGCCTATATCCCATGCATGCCTCACAGCGATTGCAGGACGGGATTCGCCCAATCTCCAAAGCCTCCCATAATGCATATCTCCCTGAAACTGACTGTGAGGGATGGACTCTCCCGGATGGACATTGCTTATGGAAGAGATACTCCTCTAATAGTACACATAACTTGAATATAAAGACAAAAACTAGAAGTGAATATAAATTCACGAAGCGTGTGGACACAATTGTGCAGAAATCCCTCCAGTGCTAGCAGATGTTCTATTGTGCGTGTGATTGTGTGCTTATTCCCCATCTTCATATTGAAGGTGTTTTATTTAAGGGCACATGCCTCAAACAGACAGGAGGGAGAGGCACAGCCGAGGGCGAAAGATCACGGATGTCGCAGGACCAGATTTAAGGAAGTTGCATTCGTCCACCAGGTTTAAAATGATAAAAGGACTTCCTGGTGAATATATACCTGGTGAACTCAGGATGCTTTCATAGTTTCAAATAAAGGATTCTCAGCTGTGTTTTCTCAATTTCAATTGATGTTTTCTTTTATTCTCTTCTGTTGTTTTCCCTCACCCTGTTTCGTTTCTGTTGCACAATGAGTTGACATTTAGCTGGTCATCAGTCCATTATATCAGAATTCTTTAGAAGTTAGAAAAGAGAAGGACTGTGATAATCTGTACTACACTGCAAAAAAAAAAAAAAAAAAAAAAAAAAAAAAAAAAAAAATATATATATATATATATATATATTATATATATATAACTATTATATTTTTTTTTTTTTTTAAAAAGTGTTTGTCTTTTTTTTTCAGAAAAAAACCCCCCGAAGCATTCTTAAAACAAGACCAATTTGAGAAGTAAAATTGCGCGATATATTAAGATTTGTTTTAAGAGTTTGTTTTTTCTTTGTCAAATTCTTGTCAAGCATAAATCTAACAAAACACTGAGGTTTATGCTTTTTAACATAATATACTGTAAATCAAATTAATGCAATTTTGCTTAATACATTTTCATCTTGTTTTGAGAATGTTTTCTTTCTTTTTTTCAGGAAAATGACAAAATACTTATTTTAAAAATATATATATATATTATATATTAAAATACAAAAAATCACTGACCATCTCTACAATGAGTGAGTGTGTGTAGTGTCAGGATGATTATGTTGTAGTGTGTGTGTTTCTCTGTGTGTGTATGTGTATAAAACAAAGGAGAGTATAAGGATTATGCACACATTCTGTACATGAACGTTTCAGTTGTGTTCCACAGTAGAGCACTAATTCATGAAATGACTTGTGAGAAGGAGCTCCAGTTATATATTATTACTTATGAATCAATAATATGTGAAGAAATACCAATTTATTGTGTTTATTTTATGATTTTATTATTACTTATCCCAAGAGGCCAAAAGGAATGATTTATTTATTTAAAGATCTGATATAAATTTGAACGCTGACATTCAAAAAACAGATAAAAGATGTTAAAGAAAATTTTGGAACGCTGTCATGAGAAGGAAACAAAAATTCAGAGGAAGTGTATTGAAATTGGTTTAAGAGAAATGAATAGATGTGCTGAACATCTCATCAATGTCGGCAGATCCCCTAGTAAATCTCTTTAAATTAAAAGCTAAGCCTTTCTGTCACCACCACAAAGAGAACCTGTTAGTACCGATACTCAACAGCCATCCATTGTAAAACTCACTCACCAGGCGTTTTGTTGCAGTCATTTCTCGCAATCATATTTTCAGAATTCCTGAATTTCGGGGGGGGTTTTTCAAATGAGATCTTGAACCACGGTGGTAATTCACGTTAGTGCTATGCGTAGGCCGGATACATTGTACTTTTCCTGAAGCTGTCGGTTTGTCTTCCACATTATTTAGCCTTCAACTCGTTTTCTTGAGCGTAGGCTTGATGAAAGACCCCACCACAGACTCCATGTGTCGGTGCCCGCGTTTCCTCAGAGCCTGCCAGTCGGGGATTAACACTAAGGCTGATCTTACGGGCAAATGTTTACAGCCTGGCAGAGACAGATGACCAACCCATGATTATTTGCCTTGAGATTTTAAATGGTTCTTGCCAGAAGCCAATAAAATATGCTCTGATTAGTTTTCCCCACGTCAAACAAGAAAGACCTAAAATATGCTAAATAGTAGCATGTTTGATGGGTTAAGAAGCCAATAGAGGATGGTTTTACCAAAAATCTGTATCTAGACTAGTTTCAGTGCTTATATACTGCACTATGGGAAACGGTGTGGTTTTGTTTCATTCCTAATTTCACAAACCCTCTCAATTACAAGAGCTCCATGTAATATAACATGCTGATGACAGACATCATAATTTTTCTTATATGACAGATCCTGATGTATATGAACCCTGTTTATTAAATTCGTAAAGTTCCTACCTGCTACTAACTGACAAAGTGTCCCGGAACTACACGGAGCTGCTTTTGTCACATTCAACGTGTCGCTGATGGTATATTCTCTCATAACTGGATTTGAGTGTGTGTATGTGTTATGTATGACTGTATTTGGGTAATGGTGCTATTGTCATTGTGTTTTTAATGGAAGGCAGTTTTGGAACATAACTTGCATGATTTGGTTCAATAACTCTGTGCCAATGGCCGCGCTCCATCTCGGACTCTTTTTCTCTTCTCTTGTCCTCCACTCCTCTCTTGCTCCTCTGTGATAGTTTTCCTCTAGTTTCGAAGTTACTCTTTTATATTAAAAATCAAGCAAAAAAATGTTTTTTTTGCTTTCCAAGCAGTTAAAAGTCTTCTCATCACATCACAAATCACTGACATGCAAAAGCAAAATGTCTGCTGTGTGCTGTACTTATATTGAGAGAAGCAAGACACATTTCAAGACTTTTTTGTTTCTTGTTATTTTTGTTTTGTTTTGGAAAGCATTGAGATGTATTTAATGGCGAAGACAAAAAACAGCGATTAAATAATGCATTCTTGTAGAAATATTTTTAAAAAAACCTTTTGCAATTAAATTATTTAAGAAATACCTGTGTTTGCTGTGTGATTTCTTGTGTGGTTTTTTTTTACAGCCGCTGTTGAAAGCTATTGTGTATCGACATGTTCAGTTTCAGTCTTCAATCGTTGTCATTTCTCTAGCTGGTATTTTTCAGGCATGTTGGGGCCACAAATTCTTCCTAAATTGAAAAGCCAGAGGATTTTTAAGATTGTCCTCCTCTATAAAACATTCTGGCCTGTATTTGAGAGGGGAAAGCTTTGATCTTTACAGGTCAGGCCACCTGCCTTGCAGATACGGACTGTGAGAATGTTTGTGGAGTTCATGTGTTGCTCAGACTGTTCTGGACTTTGCAAAATGGAGAAACTTTATGGTCTAAGATACTGGCCTTGATGTTTTAATACTGTTTTATTAGTTTGTATTGTTTATGTTTATATTATATGCAATATGTTTCATGGTCTTTATAAGGATTCCACCAGTAACTATAGGGGGCTATATTATTTATTTATTTTATTTTTAATGGGTCCAGGTACATTGTCACACTCAGTGACAAATAATAAGTTTTTAATATTGGTTTCATATGGTTTAAAAAAAAAAAGTGGGTTTTGTTTTGTTGTATATTTTGTTGTGTGTATGTGTGTTATTTGCTTTCTGTCTTTGTTTTGTATTATTTGTTTTGTTTGTTTGTTTTGTGTTTTTTGTTTTTGTTTTGTTTTTCTGTTTTGTTTATATTTCTGCATGTTGATTGGTGATGTTGTTTCTTTTCATTTTGTTTTCTTTTGTATTTTATTTATGCATGTTGTTTTTGTTGTTTATTTAGTTTCGTGTTTTCATATTTCTGCAAGTTGTTTTTGTGTTTTTTTTTCAGCATGTTGCTGTTGTGTTGTTGTTGTTTTTTTTCTTGTTTTGTTTACATTTCTGTCTGCTTTTATTTTATTTTATTTTCTTTTCTTTTAGTTTTGTTTATATTTCTGCATGTTTTTTTAATTTTTTTATTACATTTTGTGTTTTGATTATATTTCTGCATGCTGGTTGCACCACACAAAAATGACTGTAAAACATTAATAAGCATACCAAATAATACCAAAATGAATGTATTTTGTTTTATTTTTGAAATGATTAATAGATGTAGACTGAAAAGAGAAGTGCCATTTCACTGACAAATGATTTTTTGGGGGGAAAAAAAAATTCCAAGAAAATGAGGAAAATATACACACCATGTTTTTGTTTTTACAGACTGTACAGCATATTTCTCTCCTTCTCGTGTTGTCAAGGATCTGTGTGCTGTTGCACACTTACTTGAGGACTGTGGAGATACGCTCAGAGGTCCTTAAAAGGAGGATTACTTGTTTGTTGCCTGCACAGAATGGAGAGAGGGAGAGAGAGGATAAAAAGGAAAAGTTACCACACCATGCCCCGTCTGCAACCGTTCCTTGGGCCGTACCAGATAATAGATTCAGTTAAGCAAGCCCTGACAGATATTATGGGGCAGGAATGTGATTACACAGTGCTTGTATTGTGTGCTATCTCTTGATTTGCAATGGCAACCATTCGCTGTCAGTCTCTGCGGTGAGAGCCGTGACATTACAGTGGCTGGCGCGCACATAAGAGCTGTTGTCAGAATGGAAAGGGAAACAGAGGTGCTTCCAGATGGGGCAACCACACATCCTATATGGCAAAATGTTTTGACAACAGCAGACGTGAAAACTTCTTTCGACAAAGAGATGGCATTTGCACAGGTTTATGTGCTAACAGAGCAGTATTGCAAGCATCAATGTTATAATCATAAGCATTCACACATGCAATTTCACTTTTTGGGTGAACTTCCCCTTTAAGAAATGGTATTACTAAAAATGTTCTTAAATTAAGGGGTTAATTACAACTGGGGTCTAAAAGTTAATATTTTAATAATTTAACATCACATTCACATACGTATGGTTCTATGTAATATAATAATAGTATGTCATATAATTATTTGTATATTTCATTTAATACTGAGAAGCATGATTAAAATACTTTTATAAGCAACTATGCTTCTGTCTGCTGTTTTTATGCTAATTAGAGAACTGGGTTGTAAGCTTAGCAGCATGCTAACATCAAACTCTTGTGTACATTACGATATTTTTGCATGAGAACTTACAAAATGCCTATAAGATGTATTAAAATGCTTTTTCAAATACATTGTGAATTATTACATCAACCTATAATGCATTATACATGCAGGCTTCACAGATTACTGACTATTTTAATAGACTGATCAGTACAGCCTCAGAACATACAGAAAGTACAGAGAGAGAGCGCAGCCTTCCACCTCCCTCCCGGCAAAGCCTTTTTATGTGTTCTTTTCTCTTATTCCCATTAGATTCGCCTGATTCTCCACCCACTCCTCTCCCCCTCACCCTGTTTTCATCCTCACCCATCTCCTCTGCAATAATCCCTTTTTTCTTTCTCTCGCTCAGTGCAGAGGTTTGGCTAATTGGTCACGTCTGTGCCGTGACACAGGGACCTGACATAATTGTTGGACAAATAGTGTGCCGTTTAGCATCAGGCCTGTCTCAGCTAAGCAACAGACAGCAACTGACTGGAAACGCTAATTACAGGCCCAGCGCCACAACATTTAATTGGAAGAGGGTTCCCACAAGAATGGGGGTGTTTGTGTGCAGTTCAGAGGAGCTGACAGCAGACTGTGTTCACAGCTGAGGCCGATGCCAAGACCGGGCAGAAAATACATGCTGTTCCATAAGGGAATTAATACACAATTATGATATATTATGTGTCAGTAAAGATTTTAATGGTTTTTTTTTTTTTTCCAGTGATCATCTGTCGAACGGCCAGAAATTACAGGTCTTATTATGTTGTGTTTTGTTTTGTTGTGTTTTATTTCTTATGTTTTTTTGTTGTGTCTGTGTGTCTTTGTGTGTCTGTCTGTGTGTGTGTGTGTGTGTGTGTGTGTGTGTGTGTTTGTGTTTTATTTATTTTTTGCTTTATGTTTTTTTTTTTTTTTTGTTAGCTTTGTGTTGTTTTACTTTCTTTGTGTTTTGTTGTTTTTTTATTGTTTTGTTTAGTTTTTTCGCGTTTTGTTTTGTTGTTTTGCTTTATTTTGTTGTTGTTTTTTACGTTTTGTTTTACTTGTGTTTAGTTTGTTTTGTTTAACATATTTTGTTTTGCTTTACATTTGTGCTGTTTGTTTTATTTGTTGTGTTATGCTTTGTTTAATTTTGTTGGTTTTTGTTTGTCTTATTTTTGTGCTGTGTCTGTTTTGTTTTGTTGTGTTTAGTTTTGTTTTACTTTTCTGTTTTGTTTTGTGTTTTTTGTTTTATTTGTTGTGCTGTGTTTGGTTTATTTTTATTTTTTGTTTGTTTTAGTTGTTTTTTTTATGTTGTAGCTGTTTTGTTGTTTCGTGTTTTATTTTTTTTTTAACTGATCTAGAGGGGATTATTATGATAGAGCATTTCCCAAGAACCAGCATCAAACTTGCACTTGCAAGAAAAAGGAAAAAAATATAAGCAATTTCTTTGTCTTTACATAACAAGGCCTGTGTCAGCAGACTGTGTTCACAGATGCCAAGACCAAGGAGGAAATAAACGCTGTTCCATAAGGGAAATTAGTACACAAGTATGATATATCTGTGTCATTAAAGGTTTTAATTGTTTTCCCAGTGATCATCTGTGTCATGTGGTCATGTCATTGAGTGTACAAATTCGAAAAACAGGGCTTTAGCTAAGCAGGGATCACTAGAAGTGAGGCTTTTCTCCATTTTGACTGCACCATACTTTCTCAACCACTTCAAGACGGATTATTCCATTCCAACCTCCAACCTCCCAAAGAAATGCTGTTCGCCTTTACTGATCCATCCAAAATGGCAGCCTCCAATGACAGTGGTCCAACAAGCAGGCCTTTGTTGAGATATTTGAGCGCAGCTGCGCACGCCAGACTGGATTAGCTCAGCATGCACTGTCTCTGTCATAACTCAAACAATATATTAATTATCATCTACCATAAAGTCTAAAATTTGTCAAGCAGCCTATGTTGTGGTATATTAAAGTATGAGTACACAAGATACCATACGTCAGAAGACTTTGGGTGAATTTGTTGTTAAGATTGTTATTACACAAATTTAGCTTCCCAGTCTTTAAAAGTTTTAGCTTTAAGTAACGTTTAAAAGTACTTACTAGGATCTCCACAAACCACTAACAACATATAACCATAACTATACTTATAAAAAATACAATTTAGTTAAGTTAATTTTAAATAAACTTAAGTAAAGTTTGAGTATATTTTATGTATTGAGAATACTAAATCAATTTACTAGCAGTGTACTTCTAAGTGTACCATAAAAAACTTACCAATTACTTACCTACAGTTATATATATATATATATATATATATATATATAGATATATATATATATATATTATATATATATATATATATATATATATATATAATATATATATTTCATAAGTACATTTAATGTAGTAATTGTTAGTTAATAAGTGTTAGTATACTGTTAGTTTAAAACACTAAAGTAAAAAAAAAAAAAAAAAGAGAACACTTTAAAAATTGTAAATAAAACATTATTACAGTATATTTTACAAATATTTCATCTTTATACTTCAGGATTTCATGTTAAATTCAGTGTGTGCTGTTTTTTCTTTTGTGGTTTCAAAATAATCCTACCATTTTTATCAGCACCCCTCTTGTTGCAAAGTAAAGTTTTAGTGTAGCTAGTGTAGCATTTTAGTTTACGGAAGCACCAAACGTGTACTTACAAGTTTTCTTTACGTGAACTTAACAGCAAATTTATAGTTTACTCACACCATGTAAGAATTGTTAATAAAATCAGCCAAATGTTTATCTGTTTTTATGTGGGCACTGTTTGTGCAGGAAATATCAATTTCAGATCCAGCTATTTACTCTAAACTATTCATCCCCAAGACTCATTATAAATGTGAAAACGTAAGTTCATTCAATTCAGTTCAATTCCAGTTTATTTGTATAGTGCTTTTCACAATACAAATTGTTGCAAAGCAGCTTTACAGAAAATTAAGTTTCTACAATATATTTAGAAGTAGCTTATGTTTATATTATTATTGTATGTAAAAACATGTTGGAGTATTACCTAAAATAATTCAAATATGTGTGCAAAACACGTATTTATCATAGGCGACTCTATCAAAAAGAGTAAACTAAGTATACTATAAAGCAAGTACATTTAGATTACTAAATTATACTTTCTCAATCAAAAGATTAAGCAGGCCAAATATACAAGTGTATCTTTGATAAATACTTCAAAAGTAGACTGAAAGTATATTATCTTATTGTCAGTTTAAAATAAGAATCCTAATAAAACATCTGAATAAAGTTATTTTTGTAAGAGTATAATGAGCGGAACACTGCATAAATATCAGATTATACTGATTATATTATGGTTTATTCATGTATTATCACTATTATTATTGCATATACATTAAAACAAACTATAACACTATTCATTAAAACTTTAAGTTTTGATATTAAGAAAATGTGTGCAAAATATGCCATAAAAATAAATAAATAAATAAATAAACTTTTTACCATGTACAATATACTGTCCTGTTATTAAAGATCGTTGCCTAGTTAGTTTTGAGGCAAATTCTCATGATAAGACTGAAAAGAACTTAAATTACACTTTCAGTTTTGATCGTACTGATAAAAGCAATACATCAAACGAATCTGTAAAGGGTCTACTTTTATTTGTATAAACACATGATATGCTGTGGTGTGATCAAGCTGAAGTACTTGAACGTTCAGTTCTTTTTATTCAGTTCAGTTCAATTCAAGTTTATTTGTATAGCGCATTTCGCGATACAGATAGTTGCAAAGCAACTTTACAGAAAATTAAGTTTCTACAATATTTAGTAGTAGCTTATTAGCAGTGACTGTCAGTTAATTTCCAAAATTTGGTAGTTCTATATGTTGTTTCAGGTTTGGCATCATCTGATGTCCTCTGAGGGGTTGGCATGATCTCTTCTCCGGTGTTCTGGAACCAGACTGAAGCTTGAGTAAATCCTAGTTAGGCTAAAACTGAGAAAAAATAGCAACATTTATTATTTTTAACCCAAGCTAAAGAATAATAATGTGCATTTGATCAGATATAACTGCAGTCCAAATATGAGATGCATTATTTGAATGCTTGGCCAAAGAGATGTGTCTTTAATCTAGATTTAAACAGAGGAAGTGTGTCTGAACCCCGAACATTATCAGGAAGGCTATTCCAGAGTTTGGGAGCCAAATGCGAAAAACTTCTTTAGTGGACTTTGCTATCCTTGGTACTACCAAAAGTCCAGAGTTTTGTAACCTTAGGGATCATGATGGATTGTAGCGTGGTAGAAGACTAGTTAGGTACGCAGGAGCTAAACCATTAAGGCCCTTATAAGTAATAATATTTTGTAACTGATACGGAACTTAATAGGTAGCCATTGCAGAGACTGTAAAATTGGGGTAATATGATCATGTTTTCTTGACCTGGTAAGGGCTCTAGCCGCTGCATTTTGGACTACCTGTAGCTTGTTTATTGAGGATGCAGGACAACCACCTAGCAGTGCATTACAATAGTCCAATCTAGAGGTCATGAATGCATGAACTAGCTTTTCTGCATCTGAAACAGGTAACATGTTTCATAGCTTGGCAATGTTTCTAAAATGGAAGAATGCTGTTTTTGTAACATGGGAAATATGATTTTCAAAAGACAAGTTACTGTCTAATATAACACCCAGATTTTTGACAGTAGAGGAAGTAACAGTACATCCGTCTAATTGCAAATTGTAATCCAAGAGATTCTGTGTACTGATTTTTTGGTCCAGTAATATCTCTGTCTTATTCAAATTTAATAGCAGAAAATTATTGGTCATCCAATCTTTTACATTTTAACACACTCTGTTAGCTTAGATAATTTAGAAATTTCATCTGGTCTTGTTGAGATATATAGTTGAGTATCATCAGCATAACAGTGGAAATCAATCACATATTTTATAATAATATTACCAAGGGGCAACAGGTATATTGAAAATAGCAGAGGACCTAGGACGGATCCTTGTGACACTCCATATTTTACTGGTGATAAATGAGATGACTCCCCATTTAAATAAACAAAGTGGTAGCGATCGGACAGGCTGGATCTAAACCATCTTAAAGCCTGCCCTTGAATACCTGTATAGTTTTGTAATCGATCTATGAGTATGTCATGATCTACAATGCCGAATGCAGCACTAAGATCAAGAAAAACTAGCAAAGAGATGCAGCCTTGGTCTGACGCAAGAAGCAAGTCATTTGTAATTTTAGAAGTTGTTCTTCTGCTACAGTTAACAATTCTTTCAGTAATTTAGTGGGTACAGGATCTAACAGGCATCTTGTTGGTTTAGATGCAGTGATAAGTTTATTTAGCTCTTCCTGTCCTATTATTGTAAAGCACTGAAGTTTATCTTTGGGTGTGATGAATGAAGCTGAAGTATTAGACGCTATAGAATCTACATTTGTTATTGTATTTCTGATGTTATCTATTTCATCAGTGAAGAAATTCATAAAGTCATTACTATTTAACTGTGAGGGAATATTTAAATCAGGTGGCGTCTGGTTATTTGTAAATCTAGCCACTGTGCTAATAATAAAAACTTGGATTGTTATAAATAAAACCTTGGATTGTTTTGGTTATTTTCTATGAGTTTGGGGATATGATTAAATGTAAATGTAAATGCTTGGCCCTGGCAGTTTTTAGAGCCTGTCTATAGCTGGACATACTGTTTTTCCAGGCAATTCTAAAACTTTCAAGTTAGTTTTTCTCCATTTTCGCTCAAGACTACGAGTTTCTTTCTTAAAAGAGAGTGGGTATTACTGTTGTACCACGGCCCTGTATGTTTTTCTCTAACCTTTTTCAATTTGATGGGGGCAACAGCTTCGAATGTATTAGAGAAGATAGTGCCCATGTTGCTAGTCATTTTGTCTAGTTCATGTGTATTTATGGGTACACAGAGCAGTTGAGATAAATCAGGCAGGTCATTTCTAAATCTGTCTTTGGTGGCTGGAACAATAGTTAATATAAGTAATACACAGCATGCACGATACAAGGAGATGGTCAGAAACATCATCATCACTTTAAGGGACGATATCTATATCAGTAAGATCGATTCCATGCGATATAATTAAATCTAGCGTATGATTAAAATGATGAGTGGGCCTGGTGATGTTTTGCTCCAAAAGAGTTTATTAGGTCAGTAAACGCAAGTCCTAATGCATCATTTGTATTATCAATGTGAATGTTAAAATCTCTAACAATTAGCACTTTATCAATGGTAACCAACAGGTCTGAGGAAATCTCCAAATTCTTTTAGGAATTCTGTATACGGCCCTGCTGGTCTATACACAGTAGCCAGAGCAAGAGATACAATAGATTTCTTTTGGATATCTGACAGTGTAACATTAAGCATAAGTATTTCAAATGATTTAAACCTGTATCCTGTTTTCTGGGTAACATTGAGAATATCACTATATATTGTTGCAACACCTCCCCCACGACCAGTCTGACGGGGCTCATGTTTATAACAGTAGTTTGGTGGAGTAGACTCATTTAGACCAATATAATCATTTGGTTTTAGTTTAAAATTTAAAAACAATTATTTTAAATTGTAATAATATATCACTATATTACATTTTTTTCTGTATTTTTGATCAAATAAATGCAGGCTTGATGAGCAGAAGAAACTTTTTTCAAAAACATTAAAAATAGTAATGTTTCCAAACTTTTGACCTGTACTGTATATAGGTTTTACATAAGCTACAAATGTATAATATGCTATGTATAATATGTATAATATAACTTAAATATATATATAATATATATATATATATATATATATATATATATATATATATATATATATATATATATATACTAAGGACTCCTGCCTCCTGTTTTCCTAATATTATTATTATTATTATTATTATTATTATTATTATTATTATTATTATTATTATTATTATTATCATCATCATTAACAACAACAACAAAAAACATCAATAATAATATGGCCCAGTTTTTTTTTTTTTTTTTTTTTTTTTTTTTTTGGCTGTGTAGTTTTGTACTTTGCACTTGTTCTGAAGAGCATATTTTTTTTCCATGTAAAGTTGATACTATTTTGCTAAAGACTGAGTAATACTTTTTTTATTTAATTTGGTTTTTGTTTTATTTCCCCTGTGATTATTTTGTTGTTGTTGTTGTTGTTATTGTGATAAATATTTGTTTTAACAGTATAGTTTTAGTATAACATTCATCTTACATGTTGTTTATGTATTTTATAAATATATAAAATGTAAATTAAAAAGTCACAAATATTTAATCGAATGTGTAATTATTGTATCATATCATATCACATCATACTGTATATCATATCATATCATATCATATCATATCATATCATATCATATCATAAAATTATTATATATATTTTTTTTTTCCTCAAGCGAGTGTGACTTGAATTTCAAGTGTTTTCATTAAGTACAGTGGGGGAACAATATTAATGAACAATAAATAAGTCTAAATTAAATAAAATAATATAAATAACATTATATCAGAGCTTTTTCTACTTTTATTTATAAACAAAGCTGGTTATTTCAACCCTATACCTGTATATGTATGACATTAACCTCCTTTTAATTTAAGACATAAAACCATAATTAAACCAAGCATTTATATATATATATATATATATATATATATATTATAGATATATATATATATACTTTAATATACACATTATTGCATCTTTCAATATTACACCAACAAGAAAAAAATAGTAAAGAAATTAAATATATTATCCTGAAAAAAAAAAAAAAAGTTTGGAACAGTAGAAATCAAAGGTAATTGCTTTGAAAGTGTAAAATATGAATGGAAGCCATTGTTAATTTTCTAAAATTCTAAAATTATATTATTAGCTACAAACTAATCATCAAGTTGTAATATTTTATAACCATGTACTAAATATAATTACTACTAAGTGCTAAATAGACCTGCTGTGACCAGGTGGCCCGACTAGTACAACCTTCTCCTTCCGTCTGCATGAGAAACAGGTGATTTTTTGTTTTTCTAATGCTAGTTGACAGGCAGACAAAGGCACTGACAGTGGGGTGTTTAGAGTTGTGTGGTAACATTTCTGCAGCTGTGTGAATTAGAGCAGGAGGTGTTTTTAGGTTCAACACAGTGTTGCCTCATTACGCTTCACACTTTATCTGACTCTGCTGTCGCTGACCTGTAAACACCAAGAGCTGTCAGGACAACAAAGAGCGGGACAGGAAGACAACACCGAAAATGACTCGACCTTCGCAGGAAACTGACACGCTCACTGCTAGACAGTTAGCAATAGGACACTGAATGTTGGTGAATGTACGAGTTGGATTCATGCGAATGACATTAACATTTTGTGATAGGTCAGACGGAGCTGCGCTTCGGTGATGTGACGTAAAGGGGCGGAGGTCTGTCTCAGCACATATGATTGGTTCATGCTGGACGAAATATGACTCCGCCCGTGGCTAGACTGTGACATAATTGCAAGTGGGGTCATAGAAAGTACAATGCAAGAATGTTGCATTATGGGAAAACCATTGCCTGGGTGGTTGGGGGGTAGGAGGGGTACGTTTGAGGGAAAAATATGCTTTTGTTTATTAAAATAAATAAATAAATTAATAAATAAATAAATATATAAATAAAAAAAAAGTATGAATTACAGAGATGTGTATTTATACTAAGGTTTCATAATTGTCAAGCCTTATTTTTAAGATATGAGGACTATTATATATATATATATAAAAAAAAAAAAAAAAAAATACACACTGTTCTTTCCCACAACCTTAAATGCATCTTACACATTCCTATCCACTGAACACTTGAAATATGTTCAATATCATGTTAATTTCTCGCAAAATTAGTATAGAGAATTGTGGCATTTGAATGGAATTGACTATTAAACTTTGGTATCATGACACACAAACACACACACACACACACACACACACACACACACACCTCCAGCACTGAATTTCTCTCCTGTACACTCAGGTAATGAGGTTCCTCTGCACGAATGGAGTTGATTTGACGGTGCAGGCCGATGCCGATTATGTTAATACTTCTTTGTGCCATGGTAAATGGAGCCATTTTAAGAGCTTTATTTTTTTTTCTTTGTGCCCCCAACTACTTTGTTCACCTCTATCTGTCTGTCTCTCACCCTATGGGTGTCTCTCTCTCCACGGAATGTCTGTTTGATCTACTGTGACGATAACTGCTTAATCCACAAGGCCACCAGCATGGACCGGGAGGTCACGGATGGGTCAAATTTTCCAGAAATAGTTTAATTGGTGTGAAACGCTAATGCGGCATCTGTCTGTGGTTCTTTGGCGTGATATCCTGCAGTCATGTCTCTCTCATCCTACAGCACTCAAACGCATGACTGAGGGAATCAAAACATTGCGATCGCCTGAGCTTGCGTTTTCCCTTCTGCTGCTTGTTCTGTTCTCTCTGCTGCTCTCTCTAATGGGGTTTGCATTGGATGTGTTTTTGAGCTCTGGAGAGTGCCGCAATGGGCATCTGCTTTTATCGCATGTAAATTAATCAATATTTCCCTCATGACAAAACTGTGCCTGTAAACAATCACTTCTCAGCAGTTTTTATAATCTGAAACACTCATGGCTGACAACACACTCTAGTATATAATCAAGTTCATAAAGCCAAACTTGGAACAATTGTGCATTCGGTTCTGTCATTTCAGTCTAATCCCAACCATTCATATCCATCCAACCGAATATTTGCCCAATCCATCCATTCGAATATTTGCCCATCCAACCAAACCATCCATCCATCCATCCATCGAATATTTGCCCACCCATCCATATATTTGCCCATCCACCCAACAAACCATCCATCCATCCGAAATATTTGCACATCCAACCATCCGACCAACCAACCATCCATCCATCCATCCATCCATCCAAATATTTGCCCATCCACCCAACCAACCATCCATCCGAATATTTGCCCATCCAACCATCCATCCATCCAACCAACCATCCATCCATCCATTCAAATATTTGCCTATCCAACCAACCATCCATCCTAATATTTGCACATCCAAACAACCAACCATCCATCTGAATGTTTGCCCATCCCAAACAAGCAACCAACCATCCCAACTGAATATTTGCCCATACCACCATCCATCCATCCATCCATCCAACTGCATATTTGCCCATAATCCATCCCCCCCCATCCATCCATCCAAATATTTGCTCATCCATCCATCCATGAAGTCCATCCATCCATCCGAATATTTGCTCATGCCAACCAACCAACCATCCTCATCCATTCGAATATTTACCCATCCATCCATCCGAATATTGTCCATCCTAACCAACCATGGGTCTGTTGCAGAAGATGTGATGTATAGAGGATGATATTCCAGAGTATTTGTTATAAATTGTGAAAAAAATAAAAAATAAAAATAAAGAATAAATTACGCAACACAATAACATATGAATAATAAACAAATGCTGTTACTTTGAAATGTGTTCTGTGGGCAGCAAGCGCACCAAAATCCAGTCAGAGGCAGAGCTCTTGTGGTGATGAATAGGTTTCAGTCAAGACTAAAATGGGTTTGGCCATGTAATTGCTCTGAAAGAACCCCAGGGAGGTGTCGAAAAGATTGGAAACTAAGAACTTAATTTGCATGAATAAATAAATACATACATAAATTAAATAAATAATTATTTCACCTTGATAAAAACACATTTTATTTTTAGATTTATGTATATTTAATCTGCATCTACTTAAAGGCACCAGGTGGAGGTTGTGAGACTGTGTGCTGGGCTGCTCACTCTGAAGCCAGAACTTTAGCCTGTATACACTAAAGCAAAACTAAAATATTCATGACCTGGGAGAGTAACTCTCAGAGCTAACCAGCTTTACTTATCAAACACCTTGACCACTGTAAACAGATTTAAAAAGAACCAAATAAAAACACACAGGCCGTTTGGCCAGAACAGAATTCCAGAAGACTTGAATTTAACTTTGTTCAAAACCAGTATCTACTGATTGGATGAAATGTTTAAATAAAATACTAAATTAAATACTTACTTACTTATTACTTACTTACTTACTTATTCCTTTTCTACAGTGAAATTAAAAAATAGATATTAGCCATTGCTTTCAAATGAATAATATGAAGTATAAATTTCAAGCTGTGCAGATCCTTCTAAACGATGTTAAAAGTGACTTTTAGATAATTGATTATATAATTAGCTATAAATATAAGTACTGATAAATGACTAAATAAAACAAACAAACAAATAAATGTTCATCAAACCTTTGATTTCTTAGGTCACAAAGAGAATGCTTAAACAAAGACTTTGGAGGGATTGCTCAACTTGAACAATTTCTCTCAGACTCAGCAATGGAGTCACCTACAACAATAAGTTACAACAAGCAACTACTAAACAATAATTACTACTATAATTACTGTAACTGACTTTTAATTAATTAATGTTTTAAATAATAATTTTTCAATTAATTAATTAAAATGAGAAATGCTGGGGCAAGTCTGTCAAACTTCGTCGTGCAGTTCCTGGTCGTGTGTAGGGGGGGCACCTCAGCTCTGCGATCCTTCTGAACAAATGTAATAATAATAATAATAATAATAATAATAATAATAATTCAAAATAACTGAATGAATGAATTGTTCATCCACACTTGGAAGGGTGTGCTTAATAACCAGGTTTATTTTCTGGCATAGTCTGAGAATTTAAATTGCAGAGTCCTTTGCGTTAATAGAATCTGCACATTCTGCAGTGGAAAGGTCACTAATAGTTCATATTTTTCTCCACTCGGCTAAAAATATTTTAACTGGGTCCAAAATTGATGTAATGAACACGTTTTGGCCAGAAAGCCATTGGCTTGATTTGCAGTGTTGAGCCACAGAGAGCTCACTGACTTCCGCCGCCACAAACACGGTTCCGGCTGAAAGCAGCAGGCGGACAGGAGAGGTCACAGCCCAACAGAGGAGGTGTCGGTGGGTCACCCTCCAGAGGACGACACTTTAACCTCCACTGAGGAGAGGCCGTCTGAATGGTGCTATCACACGGGGTGGGACGTCATGTTCTCACTCTTGCCAACAGCCGAGTCCTGCTGTGGCCCAACACAACCTCTGCCTGCTCTGCTGACACGCACTAACACCCTGCTTAACACTGCTCCCGGTGCGTGTCCAGACAAGACTTCCTGTCAGCACGCAGCTGCTCATTGTATTGGAAATGAAACAAACACACTCACAAACTTCTTTATATTGTGATGCAACAAACTGCAGGTGTGTGTGACTCAGAATATCTCTAAGGTTTACTTTTATTACTGAATTGTATTGGAAATTGGGACTTTTAAAAACGATCTTGGCATGATTCATCTTTGCACATTATACAAGAAAATAACTCTTTTTGTTTCTTTTTGACTTCCATGTTCTGACTGCAGTCATATAGATAAACACACCTGGATTATGCTTTGTTCCTATGTTTACCGGGCAACGGCTAACACCAATCCAGCCTTTTTGAGTGTTCATACCACTTTCTTGACCAGTCATTATGGGATATATTATTGTAGATATTATTTTATAGATGTTATTTTATTTTATGTATACTGTAACTGTATATAAAATATCTATCCTTGATACACAGTCAGTGTATCAGCTCCTGGCTGTGTGTAGCACATAATGAGTCTCTGAAGTTTATTTTAACAAGGTCCAAAACACTCAATCATTCAAACAAACAAACAAACTAACTAACTAACTATATATATATATATCATGATATATATATATATAATATATATTAGTATATATCGATATCTATATATATATATATCATCCTACTTTTAAAATGTTTACATGTGATAAAAAAAAAATTAAAAACAATTTTTAAAATAAGAATTTATTTAAGAAATTGATTGAGTCAAATACGAAGCCAAATACTACTAATTTAAATAACCTGTGATCGATAACCTTACGTGATATGCAGGAAAAACACAAACGCAGTGACATCACAGACCTCCCCCCCCCCCCCCCCCCCCCCCCCCCCCCCCAGCATCGCATAAATCTCCAATTTGGACCCAACAAAGATGACTTACTAGAAGGGCTGCTGCATGGAATAAAAATATGATTCAAAGATTTCAATTACGGCAGACCTGCTTACAGTAACTGCAGCAGAATTCATCCACTTTCAAGGACTTTTATAACGCCAGTGATTCAGTGCTGCTGAGCTGATTGTACAGACTCAGAGAAAGTACAGATCACTGTCTGCATCTTTCTGCTTTTTGTGCTATCTTTGCAGCCCATACACACACACAGCACACACAAACACACACACCACACACACAAAACAGCACAACAAGAACTCTTGCCTCTGCATCAGTCCATAAGGCATTCATCAAGTCTTCTGAAGTTTCTGGGGGCTCAGAGATGCAAATTGTTTTAAGGGTTATATATGGGCCTAGATTGGGAAAAAATAATCTAACAGACCCCCCTCTTGTCAGGCTTGGCTTGTTGTTGATGTCAACAGTATTTAAAAAAGTTCACTCGCTGGAACCCGATCAATGTACAATTTAACTGAAATGTACTATATTAAATCTAACAATTCCTATCGTCCTCTCTCATCTCGTCTCTTCTCTCTCTCCGCTCACTCTTCACTCTCGCTCTCTCTCTATATAAATATATATATATATATATATATATATATATATATACATTTCCAAAAATGTAAGTGTTATTTTTAAACAAAATATAAAATGTTACATTTGTAATAAAATACAATAAAAAACATAAAAAAATAAAAATAAAAAAAACAGAACACTAAATGTAAAAATTTCAGGACATTAAATATTAAAATGCTACATGATCAGAAAGTTTTATTATTATTATTATTATTATTATACAAAGATTTATATTAAAGTAAAAACTACTGTAATCATTTTTAACAAATTTTTTATAAAATTAGATTAAAGGCAGTATAACAAATATTCTTACAATATGTACGTACATTATAATATTGTTTACAATATTTAAATAGTGTTTCATATTATGCATTTTACTTTAAAATAAGAGAATCTGTGGCTGAAATTTGCGTAATTGACATGTAAATGTCACATTTTTGTAAATATTTTATTATATCTTTTTATGTGACAACACTGAAGAAAAGACACTTTGCTACAATGTAAAGGAGTGTAAAGGAGTGTACAGCTTGTATAACAGTGTAAATTTGGCTGTCCGTCCCTCCAAAATAACTCAAACACACAGCCATTAATGTCTAAACGTTCACTGGCCACAAAAGTGATTAGCAGCCCTAAGTGAATGACATTTCAAAACTTGGGCACCTAAAGTGTTCAATATTTTGTGTGGCCACTATTATTTATCCCAGCACTGCCTTAACCCTCCATAATAGAACTCTTCCACTCCTCCATGACGGACATCATGGAGCTGTTGGTAGTAGAGACCGTTGTGCTGCACTCCACCTTCGCATTTGAGGATGCCCCCCGACAGATGCTCAATAGGGTTTTAGAGGTCTGGAGGTACATGCTTGGCCAGTCCACCGCACCTTTACCCTCTCTACTTCTTTAGTCAGGCAGTGGTCGTTCTTGGAGGTGTGTTTGGGGTTGTTATGTTGGAATTACTTCCCTGCGGGTCCCAGTCTCCGTCGAAGGGAGGGGGTCAGCTCTGCTTCAGTATGTCACACTACATGTTGGCATTCATGGTTTTCCCTCAATGAACTGTATCTCCCCCAGTGCCTGCAGCACTTCATGCAGCCCCAGACCAATGACTCTCCCACCCTTGCTTGACTGTAGGCAAGACACACTTATCTTTTATACTTCTATCACCTGGTTGCCGCCACACACTGCTTGACACCATCTGAACCAAACAAGTTTATCTTGGTCTACTTCAGACCACAGGGACATGGTTTTGTCAGTAATCCATGTCCATAGTTGCTGCTTGTCTTCAGCAAACTGTTTGCGGGCTTTCTTGTGCATCATCTTTAGAAGAGGCTTCCTTCTGGGACACCAGCCATGCAGATCAATTTGATGCAGTGTGCGGCGTATGGTCTGAGCACTGACAGGCTGACCCCCCACCCCCTCAACCTCTGTCTATTTCCTATTCGTCTATTTCCCAAACACAACCTCTGGATATGACGCTGAGCATGTGCACTCAACCTTCTTTGGTCGACCATGGCGAGGCCATGTTCTGATGGAACCTGTCCTGTTAAAAAACAAACGCTGTATGGTCCTTGGCCCACCATGCTGCAGCTCAGTTACAGGGTTCTCGGGCAATCTTATAGCCTACGCCATCTTTATGTAGAGCAACAATTATTTTATTTTTTATTTTATTTTTTTCTTGTCAGAGATCCTCCGAAATGAGGTGCCATGTTGAACTTCCACAGGTGACCAGTATGAAAGAGTGAGAGGCGATAACACCAAATTTAACACACATGCTCCCCATTCACACCCTGAGACCTTGTAACACTACGAGTCACATGACACTAGAGAGAGAAAAATGGGTAATTGGGCCCAATTTGCACATTTTCACTTAGGAGTGTACTCACTTTTGTGGCCAGCAGTTTAGACATTACTGGCTGTGTGTTGAGTTATTTTGAGGGGACACTAAATTTTCCACTGTTATACAAGCTGTTGACACTCACTACTTTACTTGTAGCAAAGTGTCATTCTTCAATGTTGTCACATGAAAGATATAATAAAATATTTACAAAAATATGAGAGGTGTACTAACTTCTGTGAGATACTGTGTGTGTGTGTTGTGTGTGTGTGTGTCTATAAATTATAGTAAATATATAAAAATATAAATAAAATATATATAGTATATATATAGTGCATTATTGGTAAGTGTCATTAAGGTAATGCAACTTTTTACTTATTATTATTATTAGTATTGTACTGATTTATACTGTGAAAATTACTGTAATAATCATTTTTAGCAAACAAAACAGTTAGGCTTAATGGGCAGTATGACAAATACTCCCACCAATATTTACATATATTACAATTTAAATAATATTTCTTTAATTTTGCCCTGAAATTTGCGTAACTGTCATGAAAATATTGTAACAACACAAATGGGCTTTGTTTTCTCAAGCAAAACATACTTTAAAAAAAAAATGATTTGCATTTAAGAAGAAGAACTGACGCGCGTATATCATTGTGTGAGTTTTAATGAGATGCGTTTCGAAAAATTACCCGCCAATAAAATGTTATTCCCTACATAAATTGTATTCAGTTGCCAATAACATGCTTTCTTAGTGCTTCATCTTTTGGGTCTGTTTGTATCCATGTTCGTTCCAAATAACTGCTTTCATCTGTTCTCCATCTGTTGTCTCAAACAGTGTGTGTTTCTCATTTTTGTTACTGAGTGACTGCCTTTGTTACCCCGGGTCGCACGGCCATGTGCTTTTAAGACAAAGGCTATTGTATGTTCTTAACTGTCAACTCTAATCTGACACTTGTTGGGATGACTAAACATATGTCTTGCCTGAAGCCCAAATCCAAACGCTAGGTTTGAAAAGTTGCTAGTGAAATTTTAAATAGAGTTCCTGACTGCAGAATGAAATAAACTCGACTGTGGGTAAACAGCAGTTTGCTTTGCTTTGATGGTTAGTCCACCAACAACTTAGCTAGATGATCAGCCTCAAGTACAGTCGACTCGCCAAAACAACAACGCCTTCACGCTATCATTTCAACTGGGTTTTAAGTGTACGATCTGAGCTGAACAATCATTCCGGCTGAAAACTCAGGTGTCTCGTCTTCTGTATTACTTCAAAGTCTGTAAAACACGCCTTTGATTGTGACGACGCGTTTATTGCTGCGTATTTGAACTTGTATTCAACTGATGTTTTTTTTTTAGTTTTTTTTCAAAATGAGGAAAAATAAAAAACGGGAGCAGGTGCAAAAATGTGTAAGGTTGATGTCTGTCATTTCTCTATAATCTTTCAATAGTAGTACAGAAACAAAACCATTTGATCTGGAGTTGTTTGTCTGGCAGTGGGGTAAGGTATGCTAATTACCTAAAAGTATCTATAGCGCTTACTAACTTGACAAAACATTGGGTGTCAAACATAAAAAAGAGTGGGGCTTTATCAAAATTTTTAAAAGTTTCAAAATTAAGACGAGTTGTGATGTGCTTAAGAAGCTTTTGAAGCATGATAAAAATTAAATAATATAAATGTGATAAAATAATACAAAATAAATAATAAATTATATTATTTCAAATATACTACAGTCTATAAACGTGCTAGCTATACCTATAACGCGAACAATTTATCCCGCCTATTTAAATGTCGTTACCTTTTTGTTGGTTCGTCGCTTGCTCAGCTGTAGGAACTACACAGCAAAAGCTAACTTGAATCGTAACAGTTTGTGCGAATTTGTAGGCAATTCGGAAGAATACATATTCGTACGTTTTTGTACGATCTGCTTAAGCTTTCAACCAGGGTTACTATCATAAACTAAAACCAGAGCACACACACTGAACCCGAAACAAATTTGCCAAAATATGAATTTGCCACCAAAACATAAAATAGATATGTTTTTATGAGATAAGTGTTAGAACCTACTTTCAAACTGTTTGATCTGAAACTTATTACTTTTACAACTTATAAGCCAGCTTGTTAGTTTGGTTTTAAACTTTAACTTTTAAAGCAGGTTTCAAACACTGCCTTGCAGTATTTTTCATGGATAAACAAAGGCCTCGGTCTATTCTTGTTTGTCTGATCCAGTCAATCAAATAAGCCAGAAATGCCAGTGTGTCATTTACAAGATACAATAGATGTGGTGGGGACCTTTGATTCGGGAAACAAAAAATGAGAGAACAAAGGACCAGTAATGTGGAGCCTGTGCAGGCTGAACTGCTCTGCTTTGAACGGTTCCCTCCGAGAGCGAGCGTGTGCTGGCTTTGGGACCACTGTGTGAGCGTTTGTACGCTCAGGCTGCGGCTCAAAGACAGATGCTTCGTAGACGACTCTGTCTTATGACCAGCTTCCTGAGTGCTTGGTGGGAAAAAATATGTGATAGTGGATCTGTTAAACGAAACATGAAATAAAAAAACAACAAAAATAATATTTCTCTCTATTGCACTTATGATGTCCATTCATGCCAAGATTCATTCATTTATTTCTAATTAAATAAAAAAAATAAACAAAAAAAATAGTACTTTTGTCTTGTTTAAACATCCTTTTAAACAAAATAAAACAAAATTGTGCGCAGATTCTAACGACTCAGAGAAATCTTCTTATATTATATATTATTATTATTATTCTTATTATTAGTGTACATACAATGCAGAGAACTCTTGAGGAAATATGTTCAAATGTATTTTAAACCCAATCGGCAAGGTAATAAAAGACATTAAACAACTTAAAAATAAAGTGGAAAGATTATTTTGATTCATTTTTTTGTATTTCACAAAAATTTGATAAATCTATTTTTTAAACATAGATTATAGTATTATTATTATTATTATTATTATTATATTATTGTACTTTACAATGCAGAGAACTCTTGAGAAATATATTATGTATTATTATTATTATAATTATTGATATTATTACATATTTACTTATTATATAAATATTTATTATTATTATAGATTATTATTCTTATTTCCCTACCGGGCAAATTGTTAAAATTTGCTAATTCTCTTTTATGGATATTTAGATTTTTACAGGTTCGAAACAGAGGGAAAATACTGTATGAAAACTGCAGTGTAATTAGCTTGCATAATCTCATCAGTTAGAGAGGCATGGACTTAAAAAAAAGTACCTTAAAAAAAGAAACTGGCGAAACTACTGAAGCGTCTTCTTTCCATCAATCCAGCAGTCCTAAGGGGACAAAAAAGGATAAATAAAGGCATTTTTCCTTTGAGGGCCTCGATCCTTCTCCCTTAGCCGCGGATAAAGAAACAATAAAGGAGCAAGAGGGAAATGGGGTGGAAAAGGCCATTCAAGGGGTTCGAAGAGTGTTGAATAAAACAGGATTAGGGAATTTACAGAAATGAAAATAAACAGCAGTGTTTGTGAATGGCTGGGAGGGGGGACGAGTGACAGGAGGACAAAGGCCAGATTAAAATCCTGGGGTGGAGGTTCGTGTGTTGGCGTTGCGAATTAACAGCGCTTAGGAAGCATCGGCTGACTGTGTGCACAAAATCAGGCCCAACAGGGCATGAATGTGAGAGCGGCTGTGCTGGCAAAACTGACCCGTCCAGCCCTCATACCAGCCCCCGCGGCCGGGACACTGTACTGACAGCCAAAACACAGCCGTTCACCTCGACTCATTCCAACAGATACAGCAAATGCTCAGAAATCAATAAAATAATATTGTTTCTAAATAGTTGACATTATTTTAAACTTAAATGCATTATTTTAAAATTTTGATAAATAAATAAATAAATGAAATTAAATAAATGTGCAGGATAATCGAATTAAGTGATGGCAAACTGTTTTTTTTTTCTGCATTTTTTTCTGCAGCCATTACCATCAGGGGGTCAACGAATCATTATTATCAAAGCTGAAAATAGTGTTTGTTGCTCAATATTTTTGGGGGGAGAAACATTTCTTTAAGCAGCAGAAAGTGCAAAAAGAACAGCATTTATTAGGAACAGGAACCAGCACACTTTTGATCAATGTAAATCCATCACTGCTAAATAAAAAGTATGTATTGTATATTATTAACTAATAATAATAATAAATAATAATAATAATAATAATAAAATAAATATTAATAAATATATATATAAGATATATACTAATATCATATATTATATAGATGTAATATATAATCTTATATATATATAAAATTGATTTCAAAACTTTTTGCACTGTAATGTTTATGAATATATATATCTATATATATATATATATATATATATATAATATGTGTGTGGGTGGTGTGTGTCTGGTGTCTGTGTGTGTGTGTGCTGTGCATGTGTGTTGCTGCATGGGCATGCATGTTGTGTGTGTGTGTGTGTAGAAAGCTTTTTTTGAAAAAGGACTGCATGAATATACTGCATTTTATTTATTGTGTTTTCAACAAAGCTTTCTACATAAACAGAATGTCCTGCTATTGGTTTGAAGGAAGTGTGTTGTTGTTGGGGGGGGGGGGGGGGGGGTGGGGGAAGTGCTAATACAAATTATGACTGTAGCTAATCTTAAAAATAATTCCTCCATCTGAAAGCATTTCCTGACACCAGGTAATGTGCTGAATGTCAGGTCCTATACTCAACCATCAGTACACATTTCCAGCAGAATCTGCCTCGTCTGTACTGAAACGAGTGTCAGATAATGACTGAGCTAATTTCAGCCATTTTGCAGTCAATTAACATTGTATGCAAACAAAGTTTAGACCTAAGCGCATCCGCGGTCGTCAAGGCTGTGTTCACTCAATATCAATATATATAATTGTGATGGATGAAAAATCATGGCAAAAACCATTTTTTCTTCAGTGGATGCTAGAAGAGGAAAAAAAAGGTCAAATTTATTGCAATGTTTTTATTCAAAAAGGATATAACAATTCATATGAAAATGTGTGCTTGGTATCTTACTCCTCATATTTCACTTGACTAAATCAAGTATAGTTTGGAGGATATTAACTAGTTTTGCCATTTCATGAAATTCAATATAAAACTTGTGCACTGCACCTTTAAGACTTTCCTTATATGTAAATGACCTGTTTATGATCGATAACACTCCCTGTACCAGTGTTCATTTAATTGCTGATAAATGTAAGATTACTTTTAGGACAAAGGTTAAGGTTGTCAGGTTGTAAGTAAAATGTCCTGTGGTGCAACTCCCCAAAAACCCTATTGATATTTTATGAACTTTGACAATTACTTTTACTCATTTATTTATTTTAAAATCTATTTAGTACTCTATATGACATATTAGAGTGTCGTTTAATGTAAAATATTTCTTTAAAATGGTATTATTACACTTTTTTTGTTTAGCTTATCAGTGAACAGAGGTGGACAGTAAAAAGTACTTTTACTAGAGTACAGTACTTAAAGTACACTTTTGAGTATCTGTTCTTACCTGAGTATTATTTTTTTTTCTGGAAAACTTGCTACTTCAAATTCAATACATATTTGAAAGACAAAATCATGGTACTTTTTACACTGCTACATTTATCACAACTGGTCCCCACATGTAGAAAGTTGTTTATGTAGCAGGTTTCCCAGTGTCTGCATTTTCAGAATCACGAACCAAGTGTTTTTTGTGTTTGTTTTTTTTTTTGTGCAAAAAATCCACCTGCGATCTGCCAGGACCCCCCTGGAGCGTTTGCCAAGTCTTACAGTATTTTCTAAGGCTTGCAGTTTTCCGTGTAGCTTTAATATGGAGTTTCGTCTGATTTATTTTACGCAAATCTGGCACCTCAGAGGGGGTACCTTCCCCACTAAACTAAAAGGGTCTGCCCATTACGACACAGTGTGCCCTAAAAAAGCCAAATGAGATACATTTAAAAGATGGAAAAAATTGGTGGACAAAAGGTGGATCATTATGTGTTCACAACATGGATTTTAAATAAAAAACAAACTATTATGCAAAATATTCTTACGTAGTATGGGCTGAGCGTCTAGAAGATAATGATCGGCATACGTGAAATAAAAATAAAAATGCATCCTATACCTTGATCTACATGACTAACGAAAATGTATTAGTTTTTATTCTGTGTGAACTCAATGTGAAAATAAAACAATGCATTTACTCTTACTTTTGATGACTAAGATACTTTTGAAAGCATGTATACTTAGTACTTTTACCTTAAGTAAAAACCTGTCTGTACAACTTTCGCTTGTAGTAGTAAGCAGTATTTGACCGTAGTATATGTACTTCACTCAAGTAATCAAGTGCAATCAATCAATCAATCAATCAATATTTGAAACTAGAATGAAATATTAATGAAAGTAAAATATACAACAAGCTCGTTTTGAGATAAATTAACAAAATTTGCATTTGATTTTTTAGTTTTTTAAGATGAAGTACTAAAAGCTAACATCCTAACAATAAAACTAAAACTTAAAAACTATATATATTAACAACAACACAAAATACAAAACGGACTGCAGCTTACAAATGAAAAAAAAACTGCAAATAAAACTAAAATAAATAAAGGAACTAAATAACAAAAACAAAATTGTGGGACCTTATTTTTCATTTTTCTTTCAGTTATACGCATATTTCCTCCTAATTTACTCATTCAAGAGCATTTACTTTTCCTTACAATAAGAAGTTGAAAAGAAATAAATACCAAAAATATTATATAACTTAGTATTATTTACGGGCGTTGTTAACTAAAATAAAAAAAACTATTTTTAAAAAATTTGATTATTATGAAATAAAGCTGAAATAAAATAAATTACAAAAAAGGAGTAATGACCTTATCAAAGATGGTAAATTCAAGGCATATAAATATAAGGGCAAGTTCAGGTTGTAAAAACGTCATGTGAGGTGACTCCACAAAACACTGTATTACAGTAGGCTATCTGAATTTTACAATTCATGAATCATTTGTAACGATATTTTTACCAAAAAAAAAAAAGTTAACTCCACATGGACTCTGAATCATTATATTAAATGTAAATCTTTCTTGAAAATTGTATAAAAGTTTTTTCAAAGCTTTTCACTGCTCTGCTTGAACTTCTGAACAGTAACAATATTATTTTTGGTTTTTTTTTTTTTAAAAGTAAACATAAAAGAGAGTCTACATTCGTGCATTTACATGGCCTAGAGAAAATGGCATTACTCATGGAATGAATGCCGCGCTTAATGTACGTTGTTGTATTGTGCAAGAGTGTCACATACGGCCAATCCCAAAGTGTCTTTGAGCATTTTCTGTATTAATTGGCTCCTCTTAGCTGGATGTATGAAACAGAAGAACAAAATATGAATATATCTTTGCATACAGCCAGAATGTGTTAATAAAATAAAACAGCTGTGCTGAATATCCACACCGCTGTATCCGTCCATTGTGCGCAATTCCATTTTCTTTCATTCCAAACCAGCTTTTCATTCACTTTGCTATAAATGTAGTTTTATGCAAATTCTTTGTTTTTGGCAGAGATATGGTCAGACAGACACGCTGTCATTCTGTTTAGTGAAGTACACGTCCTGGCGCGCTTAAAATAATCCCTGATGACTAATAATGAAATTAGTTTTATTCTAGAGATTGATGTGGCAAAACAATGTAGATCCATATGAAATTACTTTTCCACAGACATCCCCAAGCAATATCCGAACAATCTGCCAATCATTGTCTTAAAGGAGCATATTTACTCTTGTTTTATCTTATCAGGCGTTCACTAAAGGAAGGAAAACGCTGAGAAATACTACGCAACCCTTCAGCTGCAGTCACAGTCATCAGTTTAGGAGATGAGCACACATTGTGTTGCAGCCAGATCTATCTCTTTGACGGCCTAATTTTCTTGGAGGCTTGTCAATTAAAGAACTTTGATGAAAGTTAAATTGGTATTGACCATAATTAAGTTTTTAATATTATGCAGTTTTGACTGTCAGGTTTATTTTAGTAGTAGACCTGGTAAAGGTGTTTAAAACTGGTGTGTTTTTAATTAAATCTTCTCTTGTATACCATATGATTTTGACCAAAAGACAGCAGATATTTAACTCGACTTCTACAAAACTACGGATTAAGAACATGCATCGGTTTCAGAAGCAGATCAGACACAGATAGAAACAGTCAATGATGAGTTATAATAACAGCAATGAGCAGATTGGGAATGCCAGGTAAGCAGGCGGTTCAATTGATAATCATTGAGCAGAGTTTAACTGGTTATGGATAGTCTTGCCTAACAGGGACAGGAGATCGTGGATGAGAAGACGGACCTGCTGGATGGATGCACACACCTCGTCTGAAACAGTTAAGTATTTCTGGAAAGGGTTGATTGTTTTAACCAATTTAGTCCGGATTTTTAGCACCATTTTACAAACTTAGCTAATCGTTATTAGCATGTAGCTACTCTCTGGGTAACATGGTAGCATGCTGAAAGTACTATTTGCTAGCATCAAATCGAGGCCGGTCCCATGTTTATCAGATGTTTTTTTTTTCTGATGCAAGAGTCATAGATATTGCTAAATGGTTGCTAGGGTGTTGCTTGGAAGCTGTGGGAATCATGATACTCCAAAGGCTGTTGGCCAGTATAATGATAACAAAAATTCCCTCATGCCTCTGTGGCATCCCAGATTGAAGATATGCCTCTTCTTAGTTTTGGGTTGCTAGGGTACTCGACAGTGGTTGATAGGGCCCAGATGACTAGGTGATATTTAAAAGAGTGCTTGGCAGTCTGACTCCAATAGGCACCTGCTTGTCTCTATGATGTTGTGATCCACAGATTATACCGCTTCCCTTTTTAATGGAAGTCTATAGGCTGGTTGCTAGGGTGTGGCGTAACTGGTTGGTAGGGCATGGCTATGTGGAGATATGATGTCGACTAAAGTTTTGGTCCAATGTTAAGTCGATGGGACTTTTTTCACAAGATTTTTTCACTCACTGTGCGAACATCATACAAAACAATCGCTTATAAAACTCAATAAGCGCGCATGATTTTAACACATTATTCATGAGTCTATGACAAAATGTGCAGGATGAGTTATGCACGCCGAAGTTTGCATGGAAAAGAACAAGAGACAGACAGCAGCGCAGTCGTACGAGTGAAGCTTTGCTTCACAAGCACCACTGATAATAAAAATGATTTCAGAAAGTGATTACCATCAAATGCAGATGATTGCATCCATTGTTTGTCACAATCTTTATGTACTAAGATGCCCAAACTTCGAAAACTTATGTGCTCAAAGTAAGTGAACAGGGATTGTTCACTGATAATTATAACCTTTCTGGTGGAGTTAATGTCACGTTCAACACAGTAATACATTGCGTTCATGTGCATTTAAGCTCAGAAATACATTCTTTTCTGCCTGCGACTTCAACGCACCCATTTTTTACAACTTCAAAAAAAGTAAGATGTTCTTCAGGAGGAACTTGTGGCATGTGAATCCAATATACCTATGCAACAACAGTAGTAGTTCCGAAAATTGTTGATTCTAGTCTAGAGTTTCCCACTGTATCTTAGGGTACGAGTTAGCAGGAAACGTTATGCGCCTTGTAAAACGGAAAGTTTTTTGAAAAGTTTGTGCATTACAGGACATTGCAAACATTGTCAAAATGAACACACAGTCACCATGGATGTCTGCAAAACGAAAAATGCCGTGTATTATTCACTGCCAGGCCAAAGGTAGGTGGTGATGTCATTTTGTAAAGAAACACTACGCACCTGCACATCATACCGATAGGGACTGAAACACGTGAAATGCATGATGTCACAGTTTTCAACAAATGTGCCGTTTTTGTAGCTAGACATGGAGACACCGATAACAGCTTCATTTTCAAAAAACTTGTACTTTGAAACCCTGTTTTCGAAAGTTGGAGTATTTTCAGGATGACCCAAAACAGCACTGCTGTGATAAGATGAACAGCCAAAATGCTGTAAACAGGTTTCAGTTTTTAGTTGAAAATGAATTTTTAAACGCACCAAAAAAATCTAAAGGATTTCCCCCAGGTAAATACAAATCTGTGTAGTCAATCATCTGTGTTCAACTTGTCGTCAATTCGCATAATACAACTCCTGAAGTCGTAACTTCCCAGGGAGGACTTAGGCGAGCCAATAGAGAGGTAAAACATACTGCAAAAGGGTGTGTTAAAATCCCCAAAATGGCTTCTGTCTGTGTTTGCTTGGTAACAATTAAGGGGATTTTATTCCTAGTTCTGCTGTTTTCTTCCTGCTGTGAAGATTCCCAACAGGGGATGATTTGCATCGAGTTCTTCCCTTGACATTTAAGCACGGACGCGCTCTATAAGTTACACAGGAACATGAATGGTGTGTGCTCACGCTAGAAGAGGCATTCAAGAACGCAAGGAGGTAGGGGAAGTAATTGTGTGGGAATCTGCGATAGGCCCTGATGTTTGAGAGATAAGTCAGTCTCTACTGGGAGCCAAGACAAAAGGCTGATGTTAAGGCCACATTAGCCACCCGTGGATGTGCACAGAAACACCAAAGCGCTGTTAAACAAACAGCCCATAGGAGCCTGGTGGTCTTGCTCGATCCTGCAGGGCACTACAATAAAGAGAGTCTATCATTACACAGTGTGGCTTCAAGGAATGTCCTTATATATAGCTGGAGAGAAAACACTCGACGAAACAAATTTCCCGACTTGGCTGCTGGACTTGAAACGACAGAAGACCAGAAAACATATAAAATGGATTATTGCTGGTCCTGGATGTTGATTGTCAATAAACAGCACTCAGCATAGCATACAGTGATGGACATGAAACTCATGTTTATGCAGTTACTTTGGAAACATTACTTACGTTTTAAGGGTGTCCTTTTTGTCTTAAATGTTTGTGTTATTTTTGTCAAAATCTAGGCACAAATTTGGATATATGTGTTGAGGAGTTCTTTCTGAAGAATCTAGAGAAACAATATAGGATGAAATTAATGGGGTCCGTTTTTATATGGATATTTAATATTGTTGTATGATGACTATGTGTGAATATGTCCTCCCACCACCATTTTTCCCGCTATAGTTTTTTTAGGCACAGTGATTCTCCCAAAAAACTAATACAGTTTATTTATTTATTTATTTATTTATTCAATTGGTTAAAAATGTAGGCTGTTTAAAAGTTAGGCGGAGTACTTATCTTTATTATTATTTCTCCGAATGATTATATTTATTCATATTAGATTTTTTTTTCAGTTCATTTTAATTATAGTTTGTTTGTAGTATGGTGTTGTGGTCATTCTTATTCTATTTCTATATTTTATATTTTAGGTATTCAATATTACATCAAGGTACGTCAAAACTGTACATCAAGTGCTTAACTTGTCTGATTTTTAGGTATGGCGTGTATTCAGTCGTATTAAAATATTTATTTAATATTTTGAATTATTAGTTTTATTGTCATGTTTTGGTTTCAATTATATATATAAACTTCTGGTTTATTTAATTAATTTAATTTAATTTTATTGATTTATTATATATTTTTTAATTTAAAATTAATTATTTTCAAGGTTAGTTGGGGCCAAGACAACATTTCTTTTTTTTTATAAATTTTTAAGGGTATTTATTTTAGTACTAGCGTATTTTATGCCTTGATTTGATTTATTTGTTTTATTAGTAGTCCTTTAGTTAACAATAAACAACACTGCTGTAATACCAGTACCATAATAGGTAAATCATTTGGCGATTTTATTTTATTTGTTTTTTTTATTGGTACTATGATAAAGGTTTATTTTTTTTTGCATTAAAGTACTTACAATGGAATAAAATATGCTAATTGTCATTCCAATTAATAGTCACAATAAAATAAATAAATAAATACCTTAAATAGTTTCTAAAATCGCTTTGTGAGAAGATATTCAACGTATACAGGACAACTACAGACAAAAAGCCCAGTATGAATCAACGTCCATACTACATACAACCATGACCTACATACAATGCATGGGTATGCATGTGCTGAGAAATAAAATTGATTGAAAGTGGACCTGAATCAAGAGCTTTGTTTGGCGTGCACTCGCACTATGATGTCGGTTGTTAATAAAAACTCTGAGCAGACACTCTTAATTGAGTCCTATGCTTCAGTTCCCTGCGAGGTCCGTAACTTGCTGTTTCACCGTGAGATATAGCGACAGAAGCAACTGCAGAAGGTGGTAGGACAGGCAATGTGCCAGAGTGGTTGCAGTGATCATCCGCAAATCTAGTTGTAAAACATTTCCTCAGGCAAAGGCTCTCTATCTGAGAAGTTTTTTTGTTTTTTTGGTGGGCAGAGTTTTAACAGTCGGATTCGTGGGAAATATTTCTTTAGTGTGTTCAACAGACCGAGTGTTTAAACAGCTGTGTTTGCAGCGTGGCTGTATTACATTAGAATGATTACCTCCCATCCACTAATAGCCAATCGGAGATGAAGATCGTTCTCTATTTGGCGCTGATCCGTCTCACAGCAAATGTAGCTTCCCGCCGCGACTAATCTCAGCCTGAGCACCTACCACACCCGTAGTATGCCTGGCAAATTTACAAGCCAAGACAAAACTAATGAGGAAGAATTCTAGACACGTTGCCAAAGACCTTCATTTTGAGGTGCTGCGCACAGAGAAACGTTGCTTGATGAGAAATTCAGGGCGCTGAGAGGATTAGTGCAGACAGAATGAGATTGTGTTGGAAAACAACAGCCGAGCTCCACGTTCATGGTTCACTGCCGCTGTGCGCTACAGATTCACATCTAAATGTTTCTTCAACATCCTTCTGGAACAGAAATGCTTTCAGAGGAGTTTTTTTTAGGTTTTGGTTTGTCTCAGTCTAAAATATTTGATCAAATTACACGATCTGTGTGTCAAGTTTCTTGTTTTAAGGAATATCGATCATATTCTATCAACCCATAATATATGAACATGAGACTAGTGTTGTCTTTAGAGCGCTGTTGCCATTACTCATTGTCACCATTTGCAAAATATTGTCAAAACAATTTCCAGTGGTGTGCCGCATGTTGTAAAGGTGAAATTCTGTACATTTCAGATGAAATGCACATGAATGGCAGACCAGATTTTAGAAGAACTTCATATAAAACATCAAAAACATGGTTAAGACCTCAAAACTGATAATCATAGAGATGAACTATAAGGCTAAATAAATTAATAAACAAATAAATAATATAGGGAATGAATTCAACTGAATAATACTTTGTAGATTCATGCTGGTTTCATCGTGTTATTTTTTAGTATCACTGATATAGTGTTATAGTTGTATTTAATATCATAATTACATTTATATACAGATTAACATATTTTGTTTATTGGAGTTTTCATTTTCATTTATTATATATGTGCCTTATGTCCATTTGTTTGCTGCAGATTTTTTAAGACAATGGTTTAAAAGTAAGATGCCTTTATGTATGGATTTGCTTTCTTAACAAATCACGGAGCTTGTCACGTTCTCAGGAGTTAACTGAGTGGTACTGAAGTGCTTGTTGGGGATTATTGTGATGCGTTGTTATCAGCTGTTTGGACTCTCATTCTGACGGCACCCATTCACTGCAGAGCATCCATTTGCAAGCAAGTGACGTGGATGACTCATTTCTCCAAATCTGATGAAGAAGAACAAACTCATCTTATCTCGGATGACGAGGTGAGGGTGAGGACAGGCTTTGGTTTCGCAAAATTCCATTTTTTGGGTAAAACGCTATTCCTTAGCCAATTTGAAACTTTCTTGAAAGTGAGTTGAAAGACGTGTTTACTAGAACAGAATTTCCTGCTATTTAAAAGTCATAATTTTTTTATGATTTACAACAAAATAATATTGGGAGAAATCTTTTTTTTTTTCCCTTTCCCAGAGTAAGATCCGTAGCTTTCAACCTCACCCCACCCAGCCCACACACACACCAACTGAAAGCACACCTCATCAGCACACACACACAGATGAGAGCAGCCCATATCTGCCAGACCGATCCCGCTGTGAGAACTCTATGAGTGTGTGCTTTCTCTGCCTGCACACTTGCCAGAACTCAACGGAGAACAGAACATTGCTCTCACGAGGAAACAAAATGTGCAGTTCACCATCCTCCTGGATAGCTTGCCAGTACTGCTGTGAAGAATCAAACATTCAAACCGTGTGTCGCTGTTTGTTCCGGTAGGACCAAGATCTTTCTTTTATAGAGATATTTGTTTTGTGACCAATAGGGCTCGCTGCCACTCTTCCTGGCAGAGGCTAGCAGTCAGACAGTCCCGGGCGGCTGCTACAGTCATTGCTCTCGGCCCAGTGAACAAACCTCGACTACAAATACACAACCAGTATGCACATAGGCATCATCAAGCTTTATGGTTTCAACACAGCCACTGTTGTGTTGTACTTGGAGTCCCCCGCCTCCCCATTGTTTCTAAGTGCTAAAAATCGTTTTGCACAACGAAGATTATTGCGAGTGAGCATCCCTGAAACCGATGTAGTGAGTGGATCTTATTTAGTTGTCTCCGATTGAAGGACAGCGTACTGCAGCCCGTGTTGGCTTAGATCACAGAGGGTGTATTGTTCATGCCATGAAATATCATAATGTCTACAGGAGCGATCATTATTAAAGAAGCGTGATTGGTATTGTAGCAATGACACAGAGAGTGACCCCTTGTGAAAAAAGAGTGTGTTGAAACATAACTAAATGTGCACTTGTAGTAGGTTATTTATTTCTCACTGTAGGAATGTTGATTGGCCACGCGTGCGTCATGTCGTGGGCATGATGCCTGGTAGCTGTATTTGTTGCGGGGAAAACGCCACCCACTGTGAGCGATACTTTTGGCTTGGGATATCCAAAAGAGGAAACACACTCGAATCAGTGGGTAAGTTGTAATTGACAACAATGTTTCCAGAACAGTTTCAACCCAAATATTTAGGATTTAAGAGGCGATTCTCTCTACGGGAGGACATTTTCCGAAACCTGGGTACGGGAGCGAACCATTTCCATCACACGCTTGCGGCATTCGGCCAATCACAACCCACGCGTATGGCTGGCCAATCGGAGCACACCGCACTTTCCGGATGGACCAATGAGCTTATGTAAAAATTCGACCATTGTTTCAGGAAAGGCCAGGGCACATAGAGGAGCAACAATAATCTACCGCATAGGTGAAAACTAATGTGTTTTGTGAACATTTAAACCACCGTAAAGAGTAACCCCATTGCATTTACACCCAGAATACACTAAATTATGTTTTTTCTTTAGTAGCAAGTCATGCATGACCACACTTTAGAAATAATATACTTACACAATAAGTACTCTTTTGAAGTATGCGTCAGTGTATTCCTTTTCTACTAAAGGTAATTAAAAAGTTCTCCCATGATGTATGTTGTTCACCTTAATGTCTGTCATATATTACTAGTCAATGATTGTCAAAAAGGGTAGGGGCGCAAAAAAAATTGTATGCACTCTTAAATCTAAAGAACTGACAATCATTGACATCCGAAATAGCAAGAATACACTACACCACACACAAACACACCACACACACACACACACCACACACACATCAAAGTTGTGAAAAAAAAAAATGTCAACTAACATTCAAACCTTTCTGGTGCGATACAGCATGTGACCAAACTTCTTGACCAATGAGCTTTGATTCTGGAATATATGTACCATTCCAAAGTCTATATGAATTATTTGTCAACAACTTTTGCGCGTTTTGGACATAGCCCAGCTCGCGCTACTGCTTAACACGCTATTATTTTGGGCCAGTGAAACAGGGGGATCTTCACGGAGGAGTTCACACGTTTTCCTATCTGATTTGAGAAAGTCTATTGTCGTTGGGCGATCCTCAATCTGTCACCCCCCCCCCAAAGCCTTGTGTTCCACATTCTCTTCAACCCAGAATTTCCTTCATACTTCTTTAAGGATCTTCTTTTATCTTGTCTTTGCACCCCTCTGCAACTTTGTCATCTTTCTATACCCAACGTCTATCTGAGTTTTATTCTGGCCGGTGCCGAGGTCCTTCGAAAGACATCCGTTTCCATTCTATTTACCATTTTCCCAGCTAGAAATGAACTCCAGATCAGCGAAAAGTTCCAGGGCACCGTGATGTCAAATGTTTATTGGCCTAAAGAAACTGTCTTCCTTCAGGCCACTATTTCAAACAGTCCATACATCATATTTCATTAGAAATCAAAAGGGATGTCTTGGCACCCTCTGCATCCTTCTGTTCGTTCACTGTCCCACAACATTACTGCTTGGCTTGCACTTTTAACACTTCCACAACTTGGAGCTGATTGTTAATGCACTGCAAATGAAGATGAGCCCCGTGTGACTGAAGCGCTGTGATACTCGTATCGACTGTTAAACACTGGTTATCAGAAGGCTTGCTCAAGTAAGCGATTCTACTAATGACTCTCAAAAGTTGCAAGACCATTTTTGGTGTAAGCTGGATGACATCTAAATTGAAACAATTTGAGTAAAATGAAATGGAGACCTGAATTTGTCAAAAATGTCAAGGTGGTACAAATGTCCTTTAAATGAAGAACACTCTCCAGAGCAAATCCAAGTAAAAACTTGCTTCTGAGAGTAAATGAAATGAACGACCTCAATTTGAAAAAAAAAAAAAAAAATGTCAGGGTGGTGTGTGTATATATATATATATATATATATATATACACACACCACACACACACACACACACACACACAACACACACACACACACACAAACACAACATCACAACGATACATACGGGCTGTGAAAAAAGTATGTACCCCCTCTGTTTTTTTTGTTTCTTTTACAAAATGTCACACTTAAATGATTCAGATTCAATGATTCAAAAAGAACACAAAGGCTCATCTCACATGATATTATTATCCCCAATACTCCAGGGCAAATAATCTGGACTGTGGAATGTGGACTGAGGAAACAAAAGTCAATCAATCAATCAATCAATCAATCAATCAATAAATCAATAAGTATGGTTTTTGGTGTGGCCGGGTGAAAAAGACCAGACTTCAGTCCAATTAAGATGCTGTGGCATGACACTTAAATAGGCCATTCGTTTCTCCAATGTGGCTAAATGTTAAAACAATTAGCCTGGGTAAAGAAGATGGGGGCCAAAAATTTTCAGAGTGGTGTGAAAGACACTTTGCCAGTTATTGCGAACATTTGATTGCAGTTGTTGCCGCCAAGGGTGGCACAACCAGTTAAAGTTTAGGGGGCAATTACTTTTTCACATAGGGCCACCCAGGCAGGTTTAGATTGTGGTTCACACAATAGCTTGTATGGTTTGCTGCACCATGCATGTGGTTATATGGAACATTTGTCATCTCAAGTCAATAAGCTAATCAAATCTACGTAAAGCAGTTTTAGGATTGGAGAAATTGGAGAAAGTATGAAAAGTATGAAGTATCCAAAAGTAGCAAAATTTGTTTTTGAAAGTGTAATTCTGCACACAAGCTAGTACTCTATTATTGGTAGCCAGAAGAATAATCAATGGAAAGTGCAGAAAGAATTGGGAAGAATTGTAATTCAGCATAAATCTGCAGGGCTTTTCAATTCAGTTCTGCCTCTGCAGTTTTCACGTGGACCTGCTAATGAATGGACACATCACGTCGCAGTGCCACCACATCGCTTTAGGTTCTGGAATAATGAGTTTGTCATCAGAGGAGTTCCTCTGCTAGAAAAATCCCAGATGAGTAGCTAGTCAAAGCAGGTGCTTCGAGCTAGATAGGAAGTTACCCAGTCAGACATCCAGCTGAGACAGTAGGTGGAAAAAATAGACTGTCTTGGTCAGCCTGGTTTGAACTGGTTTGGATGGTTAAAGTAACTTAACTGGTTGACCTGCTTGTATAACATGAATTATACACCAGGATTTAGATGTTTCTTCAACTTACACTTTATATAGAAATTTGTTTTGGTGCAATTTTCACATGAAATTTGAACATTTGAACATTGTGGTTGTTTGTCTGGTCTAAATTGCTTGTAGTGTAACAATAAATCATTGCACTTAGTTATCCGTTTCAAAAATGGTAAACTATTTATTTCTACAAATAATCACAATTATTATTTTAAAAAACATGATTAACTATAATAAAATTATTACTTTTAACTTAACTTATTATCATCATTTATTATTGCTTTTTTCCCCATACAGAATTGTTTTAAATAAATAAATAAATAAAAATACATGCATTATAAAATATGAAGTAGGTTTCTAATTATGATCAAAACAATTAGCCAACTAAAACATTTAACTATTTAATATGACAAATGTGTGTGTGTGTGTGTGTATATCAACATTTAATCAAATGAATTTTTGCATATCATCCCCCATATGGCCCCCCCCCCCCCCCCCCCGATATGATGTGAATTCCAATTGGAATAAGGTTGCATACATTTGCCGGATTCAATTTAAGAAATAACTGGCCGTAGCACGTTCATCCATACCCTATATTATATTTATAGTATATATGCATAGTATTATATAAATTTATGTATCTTATAAATTAATTCATATTATATTATATTATCTTATATTGTTACAGTACAGTATCGTGTGTAAGAGTTTTCACCAAAATCATGCTAAAACAATACATAATTTGGATTAGTCAAAGAGGTGTGAAGGTATGAAAGTAGTCCACCGGGGTTGGACATTGTGTAGTGGGACACATAGAGCATAAGGGGAGTGGTGAAAAGTGTATTTAGAAAAAAGGTTCAAAAAAAAAAAGTCCACAGGGCCAAAGTACCAGTAGTGGAAGCTATACCCATATTAGACAAAAAAGATCTTGTTCAATCTGGACTTCATTGAATCACCTACAAATCTCCAAAATACAGGAGGCAGGGCTGATGAAATGCTCCATTACCCCAATGGCAAGGCAAACTTTCCGATTATTACCCACAGTTGTGCTCAGCTCATTAAGCGAAATCTGAAGCGTAGATGGGTCACAGGGCCATGTTGCATGGCCGTTTTGATTCAAAGACAGTTCCTCAAAGTTATCTTCATGGTCTCGGCATACACACCAGGCAGGGACCGGACAGTATGCAGAGCCTGCCCATTCCTATTATTATCATCTCTCTAGTTCAGTCAGCCTCGGACGCATTATAAGTGGGAAAAATAATGAAGCCAGAAGGCACACACAAGACAGTCCAAGTTCAGCGAATCTGAAAGGTGCTGGAGTTTCCCTTCACTTCTTTCTTCCTTCATTTCCCAGGTTGCTGCATTGCCTTCCCTCTCCCAACGTTTGATCACATGCCCCTTTTCTCAGGAGAACGGTCCTCGGTCTTTCACTCTATCTCTCCTTTCCCTTCCGCGACTTTGAATCCAGTACTAGTAATGCAGTCTTTCTTCATCTCTGGCCTCATTCCACTGGCCTCCTCCCATCCTCAGAGGCTTTTAACGTGAGAATCTGCTGCTTTATGTATTACGTAATGGTTGATCTGTTATCTTCGTGGCAGATGATTCCTTGCCCAAAAATGACAAGGACTTTTTATAGGTTGTTTTCAATGTAAACCGTCAATGCATTTGTTTGACTGTATTGAAACACACATAGTAAATTATATATATATATATATATATATATTATATATAATTATATATATATATAATATATATATATATATTATATATATATATACACACACACCACCTGATAATAGATACGATTAGAATAGATATACGTGCTGAACAACGGTACAGTAAGTGCGTGCTGACTCCGTGTTAGGACATTGGTGGGTTGTTTGCAAAATTTCTTATCATTTTATTCTGGTTTTGTAGTCGGTTGTGATTAGGGAATTCTAGATTAAAGTATAGTACTAAGTATATTATAAGTTTTTATTTAGATACGTGGCACGGTACTTGGACACACAATCATTGTTCTCACAAGCTGTTAAAATCCTTGAAATTATGCCTTCCCTTCCCTTGTCAGAAAAAAAGTAGTGTCCAGCTGAATAGCATACAAATGTTGGATAACTACAAGTACAGTATGTTTAGAATACATGACCATACTAATGCAAATGAACTTTGTTTTAGTGAATTGTAAGTTTTTTACATTTTCAAATACAGATGTACACTTAAGTACTACTTAGGTGTGAGTCCAAAAAAAAACGTTTATTAAGTCTAAGGTTAATTTGCATTTAACACTTCTAGATCCTGATAACTACAAGATAATTTTAATTTAATTGGCCAACTAGTCTGCAATTTAATTGTTTGAATAAATTACGGTCAGAGTCACACTTAATTATAAATATTTGTACAAGTATATTATTTTCATAATAAATATTCTTCTTAAAAGTGATGCTAAAGTGAAATTCTTTTTTTTCACACAGGGTTTCTATGGCAACACACTTTAACACTAAAATAAATTGTTAATTTGAGGTAAGCACAAGACAAAACCACAATACAAACCAGTAACAATCATTATGGCAATGGCCTTAATAAAGACCTTAGCTTGACCATTCGACACTTCATCAACCTCTGTGCTACATTAAACTGTATTCATTAATTTGTTAATTTATAAAGTTAAAAATCAATTATTTGTTTTCTCTAATTATTCGTTGCACCGAATAAGGCATTAACAGTCAATTCTAGGAATATATTACATAAATATTATAACAAAATAACTAGATTTTACTGCTGAAGCAAGCTGCTGCCATTTTTAAGTGTTCAGAACAGCATTCGCAACAGTCAGGTGGTACAAGTGGGAATCCTCTGAAAGTTGTTATTACGAGAGTTAGCATGATTTAGCATAAACCATGAGTTCAGCATAGTCTTTAAGCATGATTTAAGATGAAGAGGCAACATTTATATTAGATGTGCTATTGGTGTTACGCGTTGCAAATTTATTTGAATTCACTTGTTGGTATTTTATATTTTAGACTTTCCCCATTTCATAGTGCTATTTGCTGTACTTAAATTCCAGGAAAATGGTAAATGGGCAGCTGTTATGTTAAGAAACTGTTACAGCTGAAACTATACCCGTATTAATACAGCAGTAACATGTACTTCTGCTCGTTTTGACTGTGTTAAACTCTGTGAGCAGACAGTACTGTACCATTTTTACATGATTGTAAAGCAAAAGGATCAAGCTGGTGTGCAAATAATGTAGGCGCTAATGAATGTGAACTCTCTGTACCCCGGCTCGGAGAAGGTGTGGTTCGTCATAGAAACGACAAGAAAAGAGAGAACGTAGGTAGACACTGACAATGAGTGACCAGGTATTTTCTTTGCTGGGCTAACGCTCTTGTAAAATGACAGCTCCATTCTGTCGAGTAAAGACCCTGCTCCTGTTGAGAGATGGACATTTTTAGGAGCTGACTCTATGAAAAGCCATTTCTGGTAACTGTGCATTGCCGTGGAGAGGTGTTATTGGCCCGTAAATTTACCTCGTCTCACATCTCTCCTGTTTCCTTTGTGTATCCACATATCTCTAACTGTGTGGTTCTTAAATCTGCTTTAATATTCCAAAGTAGCAGTTTAAAATTGGCTCTTTTCATTGCTCTAGTGACTTGAAACTGTAACTTAGCAAACGACAAACTCAGCGTTTGAAATAGCTAGGCTAGCTTAACTAACTAACCGTTTTCCTTAGTAAAATAAAAAGGCTAAGAGATCAGCAATATAGCAACGCCTGTTCAGTTTTCTATGGAAGCTACCAAGCGTACAAATTTTCGGAGAAAAAGAAGATTGGTAAGATGTTATACTCAACATTTGCGTGCGAACTCGGGCAATTTCGCAGTTCCTGAGAAGAAAAACTTGTGAGAGAAAAGAGCCATAATTACCTTTATTATTATTATTAATTATTATTATTATTTATTTATTTTTTATTTTATTTTATTTTTTGATTCTGCTGGTGGCAAATAACAGAATTGTCAGCGATGTAAAGAAAAAAGTATTGTTGTTTACTTTTGGTGGAAAGAGGCTTCCAGTTGACCATCAAAAGTTGTCTGGTATTGAAAGTGGCCTTCTGTGTGACCTGTGACTTCGTACATCTCTATACATGGCAAGAAAATACACATTAGTCTGTGACATTTCACTAATGTACTACATTTACAATGATCAACAAACAGTTTACTTCCCCGCCATTTGTGGAATTTTCCCCCAATCCTGTGTTTTCACAACAATGGTGGGGTTGGCACTGTCCATCATGCGTAGGGGGCGCTATTATGCTGGTTTGTCTGTAACAGTACAGAATCTCCCAGACCCAAAACCAAGTGAAGAAGAAGCAGAACACCAGAAACTAGAAACACTGCTGTACACACACAAAATCAAGCAACATCTAAGTCAAAAACTGTTAACAAAATGAAATGTCAACACTTCACAAAAAGATATATAACTATGTTGTGAATCATCATTCTGAATCCAAGACAGACATAGTCTTTGACAAAAAAAAAAAAAAAAAATTATCATCTTTTGACTCAAAATGTTGCTTTTGTTTATGTTGTGCCAGCTGGCAACTTAAAAAAAAAAAAAAAAAATCAAAAAAAAAAACCGTTGGGAAAAATTTAAGTTAGTGCCGCTGTTACTAACAAAATCCAAACCCACCCCCACCCCAGACTCTGCTGTGAGCATTGCTTTCAAAGAAAAATCTGAATTGTCCCTCCTTACCTACCTAAAAAAAAACAAAACAAAAAAAAAAACGAATCAAAAATACTTATTCTAAGTAATACATTTAAAATTTATCATTTGTAAAAACTATCTGATTTAATAATTGCAAATTATATGACGTTTTATGTCTGTAATGTGACTGTTTAAGTGTTAAAAGACAAATGACATGAAAGCACATCAACCATCTCTGTACCACTCTGCCAAAGTCTGGTCCACTCAACCAGTTCTCGATCTTTTACTAATTACTAATTATCTACTCACTGCTTTTAACACACCTTTAATTAGCTGTGGGAAGATGTAATTAAGAGTTTAACCGACAGGGAGGTAAATTGTACGGTTAATTCTAAAACCTCAAATTTCAGCGTAAACTTAAAAAGCGTAGCATGACTAAAAGATGGAAACTGTTTTTTTTTTTTTTATTGTTTTGTCCTCTTTACATTTATAACAAAGGCGTCAAACTTTAAAATCCAAAAGCAGAGAATGGAAAGTTTTCTAGTTTACGGAAGAGAAAACTACCTGGCACAACAGAGGAGCACGGTAACGCCATAAATGAGCTCTGAGTGTTGCAGGGCAGACTACTAGCTGTCAGCTGAGCGCTGCTTTGTGGTTTGCTGGTCGAAATCCAGACTGAAGTTGGAGAGAGTGGAAAGCATAAAGCGCATGGCCTTCATTATTTTTCAGTTTACCTGAGCACCAGGGATTTAAAGTAAACAGCAGAAATGCTCACTTTGTTGACACCAATTTAGTTTAAAAATCTTTCAAAAGCCTGAAGTGAGAAAAGTTTTACTACAATACTGACATCAGAACACCACTTGGATTTTCAGTGTAATTGTCATTTTTGTAGCATCAATATTCACTACGTAATATTCAAAGAAAAAAAAAGTGAAAGTGAAAGTGACATGTTTAATAATGTTAAAATAAATGCATTTGGTTTTCTTGACGGTAGGGAAGAAAGAACAAGAAAGAAGAAAAAAAGGAAGTTTTTGGGAATTTACATGTATCATGAAAAAAAGCAACTGTCTCAAAAGACTTTTTAAATAAAGGGCTAAGTTTAGTATTGAAATGTTAACAATGAATTTAATTTAAATAATTCCTCACTTTTTAAGGTTAAATGTTTTAAGTGTAGTATTTACTTGCCATTTCTATGGAAGGCCCGTTTCCCGCCACAGATACAATAGAAAAAATATGATTCCGTAAGTCATAATAATGAGAAACTTTCTCGTAACATTACAGAAAGTTTCTCATTATTATGAGAAACTAAGTCATTATTACAAAAAAAAAATTCTCAATATAACGAGATACTAAGTCATAATTATGAGAAAGTTTCTCATTAATATGACTTACAGAATCATATTTGTTCTCAACTGTGGCGGAAATGGGCTTCCATACATTTCTTTGTAATTATTTATGAAATTTCCTACACTGTTTTTTTTTTTTTAAGTGTACAGTATTCAATAAAAGTTTAGCTAAAATATAATGTAAAAGAAAATCACAAAAACTAACTGAATAAAAATATTTACCTTATTTTTTTAATAAATACATGTTAAACATTTTATTTATAAAATATCAAAACTAATTTTAATACAGAAATGCCTGCACATTGCATATTTTATTATTTATTAATATTTGAATTGATTATTATTAATAATAATAATTAGTATTAATTATTTTGTAATAAGTTTAAAAAAATGGACCAAACAAGTCAAAAAAACAAGACAAAAAAAGGACAGGTATTTGATTGAAAAACAACTGGCACAGAACCTGTTGTTTCACACCAAGATCTATTCTAGACTCTTGTTGTGTCTGACAGTGACGGCTCTTGACAGATTTCAGATCTGCATTTGCGTGCCTTACCTGTATGCTTTGGCTTGAGTCTCAGTGGCTATGCCTACCTAGAGCTGTAAGTCATGCTTGATCTGTCAAGAGTGCTATCATAACTGCCATTATTCCCTCATCTGCCTCAGGTTATGACAGCATAGCTAATCACCAGCACACACAACATTAAACATCAAGCAGGTTTTTGGATCTGTTAATACACCCGACTATGACCGCTTGTGACCAGTCAGCCATAACAGGAAATGAAACTCTCTGAGCTCATCGGGCTCTGTTTGCATTTGGTTTAACATCCATCTCATGAGATCAGATCATAAACGTTTACCTGGAACGACCATGTAAATGCAGAGTTTCAAGCAGTATTCTCATTGGTATTTTAATCATGAACCTGTCTTAAATTGGAGTCAATATTGTATATTAGATTATGATATATTGGAGTTCTTAATATGTAAAATAAAAAATAAAAAAATACTTTATTAACACTTTAAATGTATAGTCTTTTTACAAATATCAAACTATTATTATTATTATTATTATTATTATTATTATACTACATAACAATACTGTCCCAGCTAACAAAAGTATGCTGTAATATTTTAAAAAACAAGTACTTTCCTTGGTCATAACGAACATTAAGGGTTCCATTTTAGGATTTTACAAACATGATGAAAACGTGTAACCGTTCTCTGGATTTTCTGAAACAAGTAGTAACATTTGAAACATTAGGAGAACGTCCAACTAAAATGTTTCAGAATAAAATGTTTCATGAATAACGTTTTTGTGCTAATTTATGAGAACATTATTAAAGATCAGACAACTTTGAACATTCATACTCAAAAACACAATAACATAAAAAAAAAAATTTTAACTCCTAAAAAAAAAAAATCTATTTTTCATTTATTTATGCAATAAAATATAATAGATACTTTAAATACATTTGACTGTATCATTTTAATTATATAGCTTTCTGCCTGCCATCTATCAAATATAAAATGGATATAACATGAAAATATTTACTGGGCTTATTGTACTAGCCAATCAATTTTAATAGTGTGTATTCAAATTATTTCACATAATTTGACTGTGAAAATTTTGCTTCCACTGTTGAACAAAAATCTTGCATGCACTTTTTTTTTAACCAAACACAAGTGTCTCAAACTAGGAGAGCTTAGGGTGATTTACGCCAGATTTCCAGCGAAAAACACTTAAATTGCAGTCTGCTCATCACAAAGTTTTCGAGTTCAGAACACTAGGAATATACTGTACAGTAGCACAACAGTGATGTAGACTACATTTATAGTATATTTATGATGCTTCTTTGTATTATTTTTGAGCTCATCAACATAAGTCTCCATTCACTTTTGTTGTATGAAAAAAGAGCAGCAAGAACATCCTGCAAAACGTCTCCTTTTGTGTTTCACGTAAGAAAGTTAGTCATACAGGTTTGGAACGACTCGAGGGTGAGTAAACGATAATAGAAGAACTTCCATTTCTTTCATCACACTTTTATTAAGTCTACAAGCTGTTTGACTGGTCGCATACTCCATCATTCACTGTCACCTCACATTCCCAGAGGTCTTCGACTGAAGTGTCATAAAATAAAGTGACACTTACTATATGTGCAACACCGACCTGAATTTAGTCAACAAGCATCCAGACGTAGTTTTCAGGTTAAAAGATTTTCAGTTCATGAAGTCATTGAGGTAAGAGGTGAATCACCATTTAGCTGTTCAGCTGCAGACAAAAACAAAAGCCTGAATTCAATGATTCATCCTGCATTGCATTGTTACAATGCTGTGTAAATGACCTCAAAACTCACTGGACAGGCCAGTATTTCAAAGACTAGCTATCTGTATATAATGGCGAATTCATGATTTCACCCATAAATCTTTCTATGAGTAACAATACAGTACAGCGCCACTTTTTTCTCTAGAAAGTCTAACCTTTCCGGTATGTGATTACTTTTCAAGTTCTCCCCAACTTCTTTTCGTTCTGTTGTCAGTCTAGCAGGAGAGACGGGTCTCGGGGGAGATGTATGGCTTTTAGACATGTACAAATAGCAAATTTACGACCTAATTTTTTCCCTGTCTCTCTCTCATGCCGTTTCCTGTCTCTCTTTACCAGTTCCTTTTATCTCGTCAACCTTTCTGCTTGACTGACACACTTTCAAGTTATTATATTCTGGCCTGTATGCGCAGTCTATACATAGCAAAGTCCCAGACGTTAATATTTGATCTGTTTCGCTCACATGCATGCCATAATTCTTCACTTATTACTTTGTCTGTCTCTGTTTATTATTCAAACAGCAGCCTTTGTCATCATAACAGCCAAGTGTATGAGTTTTGGCGGCTATGACAGTAAACATATTTAACGATGACAACCATCGTCCTAAAAAAATAGAACTACGTTATTTCTGTTGGAGGACCTTTTTGTGAATATTAACGATCTTGAGAAATTCACTTTCAAAACAATTGGATGGCAAGCTATATTTCTTTCAGCTATATCCCTCTTAAATCAACCTGGTCAGCATGTACTCACTCAATGTGGGTGTTTTTCAAAACTGTAGATGCAAAAAATTCAGAATTTTTATATATTAAGAAAATACTATCGTATATATGTATATGTATGTGATGTGTGTGTGTGTGTGTGTGGGTGTGTGTGGGGTAGATATATATATATAGATATATATATATATATATATATATATAATATATATATATATAATAGATATATTAATATATATAATATGAGAATTAGATATATGTATAAAATACTTTTTGTACAATATTATAAAAAGCATTAAAGAAGGTTGTTGGTCATTATGTTCAGTTTTAAAACACATAAATATACACATAAGAATACAATTCAACAAATTTTATTAGTTATTGGACCTATTAACTTTTTTTGGTGACGGGATGTAGCTTAGGTGAGAATTGGGGAAACCTCACGCTGCATGTGACAGTTTAAAATATTTTTGAGTTTTTTTTTAATGAACGAAACAGAAGGAGAAATGTAGTGGGCTGATATGAATCTGAAACAGACGTAATGCAGTAATGCAATGATGGTTTTCGTAATCACCTTGAATCAAACAACAAGTATGAGTCGAAGGAGAAGATGTTCTGATGAAAGCAACCTACGGGTGGAATTTTGATGTCTTGCAACATCCAGTGTTACCCAGCGTACATCTACAGCCGATTCATCTGAGAATGAAAACATCTCAACCGCTGGACAACAACCATATTCACTTTCCAACTAGTATCAGATAGTGATGAGTGCTGTTTTGGCTCCTTGGTTGGTCTGTAGTGATTATTGTATTTGGACAGAGTTTGAGTTAAGTTGGTAGTTTATTTTTTTTTCTATGTACCATTAGAATAAATAAGTAAACGCTATTTTACCTTTATATTAGTTATTTATTTTATTTTGGTCTTTATTTCTCATTGTCAATAGTTATGAATACTGAAATAATTTGAATAATAATTTATTTTTGTTCATTTTTTTAACAAACAAAAAAAACAAAACAAAACTCCTGCTTTGAAGCTTTATATCATTCATATGAACTACAACCTTTGCATTTCCCTCCAAAAATCCTGATCCATATCCCCAAACCTTTGCAAGAACATTGGAGAGATTATGGTTTGTGTTAGATATTCGATGGTTTTCGTTGAAGCTATGCGCGCATAAAGTCAACGATGAAATATCATCACCTCCAACCACTTTTCAACCATCCGATGGATAATATTAAATTAATTATTACTGAAAATGGGTTGGCAAACACCATTTCATGCTGAGTTTTAAGTCCCAGTACATGATTAGATCTAAAAAAGCTAGAAAATAAAAGTTCTTTGTGAAACTCAGTAAAGCGTTTTTCGTTCAGATTGCAACCTGTTTATATGTTCAAACATGTGGACCCTGCCATATTATTATTGGTGCCGTGAATGAATAAATGCACTTGGTATGTCCATGACAGAAGCCTCTTCCAACACAACACGTAACTTGTTCTGGCTCTATCTTTTGGAGTACCTAGATAGCTATCTGTCATCATCACTTGAAAAGGACTCATTCTCATGGTTGTATAGCTGTACCGCGGTTACAAGGTAACTTATCTCTGAGTAGGAAAAATGTGCAGACATTATGGGGATATAGCTTCTAAGTCTTTTGCAGTATAAGATTGCTTTTCATTCCTTGTTTAGCGTGTAAAAGCATACATAAAATGGCCAGGCTGCCTTTGCTTAGTAGACCCCCATCAAATGCGTATACAAACCTAAGTCAGAATTACTTTCCTCTCAAAGCGATAGATGGCTCAGCGTTAGCAACTGAGTGTTATGCGCTAAGTGAACAACAAGGCATTTGGAATGGTGTCAGGGAAAGGACATGGTGTGATTAATACTTGATGTTGTTCTGGAACCATTTCTTCCAAAGACGGCAACTCCAGCTGGTAATGTTACGGATGCAAAAGGGAGCATCGCTTTATTCAACCGCAACATGGACACATAAATTACTCTTAGTAAGAGGCAATTTGATTTATTTGCCATCGAGGAAAGATAAACTCTCTCTGCGGCAACCTGTTCACAAATTTGACCCGATAGCATTATATTCCCACTGTACTTTAACTTTAAATTAGAGCACATGTAGTTTTAACAACTATAGGCTACAGGAACAGCTTCCCCAAAGGCTGGTCTGCAGAGAAAAAAAGTATGAACACAAATATCAAATTCCATTACTTTATATAAAATCTGACTTTCGATAGTTAGTTTACTTTCCGTCCTCAAAATTGTATTCGATGTGCAGAATTGGAAGCCCGTACCAACGCTCCCTTTGCAAAGTTCGCAATTTTGTGATGACTCCTCTAAATGGATAGGTGAGATGTTTTCCGACCGTGTACAGGGAGGATGCGGCGAGTGCAGCTGGATGTTCACTTGTTGGCTTGAACTGGACTGAACTTAAAACAGTACGCCAAGCCAAACAGCTTCTAATAGGAATGAACCTTCGTCCTTTGGCAATACTGAAGAACTTTCTCCCTTGAAATGAATAGGGACCTCAATATCCCGCTTGCCTTATTTGGCTTGGAGTAGGGACTTGATGGGGTTATCAATTTTAAAACTCCGGAGATAAACTCAAAACTACCATAACACCTTCTTGCTCAACATCTGTCAAGTAGTTTTTCGCAACACGTTTTTTCATTAATGGACTTGGACTTAAATGTACTTAATGGAGGTTAGTTTCGGGATTGTGAAGACGACTACTTCTAACAACCCCAAACAAAGACCTTGTTATATATAATCCATCTCCTTATTTCTATTCTAGCACATCGTATACATCAGTCGAAAGATCCGATCTGTGGACTGAGAGATGAATATGGCTTTTTGACAGTGCTGTCAGGGCCATTACAGTGAAAAGGATAAGGTGAAGGTTAGCACCTTTGAAGACAGATCGCGCTGCTTAGAGTGTGATTAATTGTCTGTGGTCAGAGAAAATGTACACAGAAAAGAACAACAGCTGTTTCATTCATTTACCATATCTGAGGCAGGAAATGTGTGCCTAATTTGACAGCTAGAAATCTCTATCAGAAAACGCAAACGAAAAAAAAAAAATGAATGATAAACATTGTTTTTCCCCTGCCTCTGGGATGCTGCTAGATTTTTTTTACCATGTATTACTAATAAAGTAAAATAACATAACATAAATAATTTATGCATTTAGCAGAGTGGCTTTATCCAAAGTGTTTTCATTATAATACAATGGTGCAAAAGCGGTTCTATGTGACATTTTGATATTTGATTAGAAATCATATAATGAAAATGTTTTGGGCTATTTGAAGCTCATGCAACAAAGTGGATTAATAAACCAAGTCAGGTGTGACTGCTATGCGGTATGGATATTGCCCTGTTAATCTTGCTTAAGAAAAAAACTGTTCAGCTTTGTATCTCGCACTGGGCACAGATAAAGGCCAGGCCTTTATGTTTTCATTAACTAGGAACATTCAGTATCCACATCCTCATGCAAGAACTTCCCAAGACTGGGGAACCTAGAAGATACGCATCCCATCCCATGACAAGAGATATTCCTTGTTTTATTTGTGCGCTGCCATGATGCATGTACTGTGAAATCCTTTTTTTTTTAATACACGTGAAGCTCTATTTCTTTATCCAATATATATAATATATAATTATTTTAGAAATCATTTTAATACACCCCTTATATGATGAAAAGATTTAACATTTTGGTAACACTTTAGAATAGGGAACACATATTCACTGTTAACTAGGAGTTTTGCCTGAACAAATTCCTAATTTGCTGCTTGGTTACTTGACTAAGCAGAAAATTAGGTACAATTAGGTACTGTTACCTTACTAATTGATAGTATCACCTAAATTGGTAACCTTAATATTTTTGTGAGGCTTAAAGTCAAAAATATGAAAATATCTGACAATTGCAATAAAAAAGTAGATTAAATTGTTATTTATTTATTTATTTATTTTGGAACCTGTGATACTTTTTGTCAAATGATTTTTGAACTTTTCTCCCAATTTTAGAGATACCGAACATCACACATTAAAATAAGAGAAAGAAAGAAAGAAAGAAAGAAAGAAAGAAAGAAAGAAAGAAAGAAAAGTTTTGGACAGTGACTAATACAACCTGCAAATATGTAAATGAATGCTATATTTGCAGTTTTACAGCTATTGTGGAATTCATACTCGTACCTGCCGTTATTTTTGATAAAACTGCTCCCATTTTATACTTTCAAACTTATCTTTTTTCACACACTGTCATTTTGCACCAGCATGCAGCATACAGTATACTCGCAACAGACAGCGTCATCCATTCCTGTGTCATCCTGAGAAGAGAGAGAATAAAAAAATAAATAAAAATACTTAGTGCCCAAAATATAAGACAAAAAATGGTATAGAATAGAATTGATCTTATGCCATCCAGTGAGGAACAAGCATTAGACTGGTGCCATTTTTAGCATTTCGAGGACACTTACATGCATTAACTCTGAAGCAAGCACTCGAAACAAATTGTAGTATGAGAGTAACCAACAAAAGATCCCACATAATGTGATATTAAGAAGACTAGATGCATCAATTTAATTTTTGATCATGACTGGTCCAGCTTACACTGTGGCCATTGTTTTCCTGGGTGAGTTTATTCACCAGATGATAGTTTCCCTGCACTCAGTGTTTGTTTTTTTCACGCTACCCAAACGGTCTTAGTCATAGATTCCAGACTTACACTTGAAAAATTTTTAGTACCAGCCAGCTTAGGCAATTGCTCATTGCTCACTAGACAGGAGCATTAATATGCAACATTAAAACTGAGAGAATGTTTAGAAGCAATGCAGTATTTCAGAAAATAAAAGTTGCTTCACGTCCTAGAATCCCATCTTGAGCAGAACTTATAAGTTAATCCTAAAGAACTCTGAGATACAATTATTCAAAAAAACTAGACTTATTGTTTGGGTTACAACCACACTGTTGTGTCCTCCAAGTAATTCGGCATGATAATATTGTATTTATAATGACTGCTTTACACTTTTGTGACATTGCAAGCAGGACAATTGACTGCAATTAAACTGAATACATTTTATAAATCCATTTTGTGTTCTCGATATACTGAATGCAAGGACAGATGCTACAGTAAGCGTTCTTCACTTGACTTTTGCTTTGTAGTCTGAACAGCATCAGTGAAACTTGTAATGGGCCTTAGAAATCCACAACACTGAAATAAATTTAAAAGTACCTTTAGATTTTGTGAAATTGGCCAGTGGATTTTAGTGATGATGATAGATGATTTTTTTATTTTTGATTTTGGTTTTTTTATTATAAAAAAGTGTGTTGTCGTATATAACCAACTTACAGGAGGCTATTTTGTTGTCAATTTTGTGAAGAAAACCATAAAACTTTAACTTAATTTCAACAGAAAGGGCCACTAAACACACACTATAACGTATGTTCATTAATTTTACCATTATATATTTTGGAAATTTTTCAAAATAAAAATGCAAGGTAATTTCAAATTGTCAAATGGCATAACCCCTAAAAACTTCCTGAGTAATAGCATAACACAAATAAGTAAATACATAGACAGACTAATAAAAGCAAACAAATAAATAATATAATAATGTATTTTGGTGCGTTTCTTAATGAAATGCCAAGGTACTGTAAGTTCGATTGGTCAAACTGGTACAACCCTTGAAAAAACACTTGCAATAGAATTGGACTGAATGCCTTGAAGAAGTGAATTGATTGACAAACAATGCCATAATATTACACTATGGGTTGGTCAGATTGTCAAAAAGTTACATCCCAAGGGGCGAATATATTCTAGATTACAATAATATAAATATACAGATATAAATTAAATATAGTATAAAAGTAAAATAGAAGTGTTTTCTACAGTATGTTTATTTTTTTTTTTAATAAAAGTATTCCTGAATTTTCGCACATTCCTCCAGTCTCCGTGTCACACGATCCTTCAGATATCATAATAATATGATTATCTGCTCACTAAATAAAAAATATAATAATCAAAATCAATGTTGATTTTTTTTTTTTTTTTATTACCAGGATTCTTTGATTACTATAAGTTTCAAAAGAAAAGCATTTATTTGAAGCTAGAAATATTTTTGTAACATTATAATAACTGAAAAATAACTGAATTGATCAATTTAATGCTGAAAACGTATTAACACTACCAAACTTTTGAATAGTAGTGGACTGAAGTTATATACTTTAAAAAAAAAAAAAAAAAAAAAAAAAAAATTCTAAACTTTTGGTTGGTAGTGTATATTTTACAGGATAAGAAATATTATCAAACCTGAAACCAACTTATTTAAATTTTTTACACTTGGAAAACATCATTTTTGAGCAATTTTACAATTACAATCCTTTGACAAAGCTATCAATACAATTAATACCCTATTTTAGCATGAGTTTTTGCATTTTCCTCCTTTTACTGCGGGGTTTGATGATTTTCTCACCTGTAATCTTCCCCCAGCCTCCCACCTACAAAAAAAAACAGCACAAAGCAGAAAGTACCACAATCAAGATGAATGAGCTGAAGAGGACTAACAATGCCGATTCAGACGAGATGAGGTGAGAGGTGCGGTAAACTAGTTTATCCTGTGGCTGGTTGTTTTGTAATTTGGTGCTGATAGATGACAGCACAACTGAAGCAAAATGTTCATTAAGTCTGTGCAAGAGTCAAAAAGAGTGGACAGATATGCAGATCAAAGCAGCGCCTTCCACACCGCACTGTCACGCGCAAAAAAAGACTGTAATCTCCCAGTTGCAATATTAAATAAACTAATATCATAACATGACAACTGTAGACTTGCATGTCTTGGCACGTCTGAGTTTGAGGGAAGGTTTATGAATTCGCTATAATTACAGGCATGTGGTTGTGTTTTCTGGTTATGTCAGGTACCTCTAAATTGAAGCGCGTTCGAGTTTTGTTGAAGCAAATATGGATTACGTTAAAGGTGCTGTAAGCAACTTTTTTAACGAGCACAAAATGTCTATATTACCTGACAGAAATGACTGAAATAACTGTTGGGAGAATTCCAATCTGTACATTTGTGACAGCCCAAGGCTCTGCAAAGAAAACACTCTCAGCACCAAAAAAAAAAAAAAAAAAACATCAGAGGGCAGTAGCATGTTCTTTTTTAGCCAATCAGAAAAGTAGTCATTTAGAAATAGACTCTGCCCGTCAAATCATTTGATGTCCGGACCCAGGGATCTGATTTTGGCAGGATAGAGGATTTGCCTGAAGTTTGAAAAATGGCAGAAGTTAGCAAAACTAAGTATTCAAGGTTAGGTTAATTAGCATAATCCAGTAAACCCTGCTGGCAGATGTGGGAACTATACCATCTGGCTTCAAAAAAATAACTCGTCATTTTGTTATATCTATCTATCTATCTATCTATATATATATATATATATATATATATATATATATATATATATATATATATATATATATATATATATTATCATTTTTATTTATAAAATGAATGTCAAAATTATTTTTTTATACACATCTAACTTAAAACCAAAGGGTTAAATAAAGCAATACTAAAAAAAAAAAAAAAAAAAAACAATTCTAAAAAAAAAAACTAAAAATGAATTATATTTTTTAAATATAATTTTAAATTTAAACAATAATAATTGTGCTTAATAGAATACAATATTTGTGTAGCAAAGCAACATATGAATCATACATCTCAATTTATTCAATATAAAATAAATTATTATATGTTAGATTATTTGATTTATAATGTCAAAGATTAATGTAATTTCAAGCCTTAAACCATAGGTAATATAAAGCAATAATAGACAAAAAAAGGAAAATGTATTATATTTTTTTAAATTCTAATTGGTACTTTATCTTTTTTGTTTTCTGTTGTGTTTTTTAAGAAAATGGCCAATTGTTTCAAATAGATCTAATCGATTCTTTTAACCAGTTTTTAAATAATAATAATAGATAATAAATAATTAATATAAAATTAAATAAATAAAAATCTATTACGTGTTTTTGACAATAACTGCTCAAAGCATTTCACACACATCTAATATAAAATTAAAAGATAGAGGATAGAATAGAATAGCATAGAATAGAATATAGCAGGATGAACGAACCGAACAAAACAGGAATATTTCCAGTCTCAAAAAATTCTTGATTTTTAGTATATTTTTTCATTAGAAGCTGCACACAGTATGGTTCTGTGCCTGGAAGCTAACTCCAATCAATGTAGCTATAACATGTTGAAACTATCACAAAGAACACTAAAATTATTCCTCATTTTGGAGCCTTTAACAGCTGTTTACTCGTGTTTGCGCTCTGATTCAGTAATAAATTCAGGAACATGAAATGGGTCTGTATACCTGTAAGCAGTTTATAAAGAACTAATGGGTTACACCGCTCACGTGTGCTAGTTTGAGGTTAGATGCTAATCTATCCAACCACTAAAACAGATCTTGCCATCAGATCGCTAAGCAGCCAAGATTGCCACAGAGTGTGTGTCAAAGGCAAGTAAATGAGTCAGTCTTTTGTGGTTATATTGATGAAATTCTGACATTTTACAGATGGCCAACAACCTATTGCTGTTTTGGGGCCAAAGCTAATGTAGTCTGTAATTATGCAAAACAGTGTTGGGTAAGCTACTTTGAAAACTGTAAACTTCTCCACTACAAAACTACACAAATATAAAAGCATTATAGCTACAGGTCAATATTGAAATGTAAATTCGTTACACTACCAACTAGTAACAAAACACTAACTACACCGAAGTAATTAAAGGGACGGTGTTTCATTGTCATTATTATTATTATTATTATTATTATATTATTATTATATTACATCAATATGAGGGTACACTGTTTCACATTAAGGTATTTACAAGTAATTTTACTTCCATGATGTGACACAGTATTTGAAACAGGATTTTCAGTGAAGGAATTAGGTAATGCATGAATAAGATAATGAATCATAAGATATGAAAAACAGGACATGAAAAACAGGATGTGAAAAAAAACAGCTATGAAAAACAGATGAAAACGTTGGACCCAAGACACATTACAGCAGTATCGAGGGCCGGTTTCATAAAAAATGTTCTTGAGAATGAAAAGTAATACTTTAAATTAAGGTTTCATTTGTTAACATGTTAGTCAACATGAACTAACAATGTAATAATACCTCTACAGCATTTATTTATCTCAGTTAATCTTAGGAATTTTACTAATGCATTTTTAGGGCATTGTAAGCCAGAAGCTACTTCTCTCTGCATATAGATATGTCAAGTCAAGTCAAGTGCAAGATACTGGGCTACTCAGCCATCTGTTGGCTATCCCAACAGGTCTAAAATAGTCTGAATATATAACCACTTACCATAGGCTACCCCATAGTGATTTAGGATAAAGAAGAAGAAAACAATCCTTGGAAGGTGGGAAGTATTATATTATTTAATATCATTATTATTCAATTTTGAAAAAAAAAAAAAAGTTGTATAATGTACTTTAAGAAAACCTTAGATTCTTGTAGAACTTTTAAGATTTTTAAATACTTAAAATTTAAAATTAGTAAAAAAAAAAATAAATAAAATACTAATAATAATAATAAATAA